>NC_092863.1:107535826-107537219 GCF_032062135.1 Pyxicephalus adspersus | reverse complement strand
ATACAGTACACTGTCCCCTTCCATACTTTGAAGCCCAATTTCCCAGGAACGGTGCGGTGCAGGTGAACAAATTCATAGGTGCAAATGGGGAACACCTGTAGATAACAACCCCTAAAATTTCATCACTAGCCCATTGACAGAACAGGTGGAACTCTGCTCATAAAAAAACTACCCTGTTACACATTGCTGGAGGCTTCCAGGACCTGAAGCCCAATTTCCTTGCACCGCACCGTTCATGCCTTCATGGGAATTCGGGCTTCAGGTGCTGGAAGCCTCCAGCAATGTGTAACATGGTATTTTTTTTATGGGCGGAGTTCCACCTGTTTTGGCGTATTGATGAAATTTTAGGGTGTGTTATCTAAAGGCTTCCCCCACTTACACCTCTAATTTTGTTCACCTGCACGTCACCTTTCATGGGAAATTGGGGTTCAAAGTATATAAGAGGACAGTGTACTGTATTATGAGCATTTTCTAGTTTTGTGGCAGGTCTGTATAAATTTGGGGGTCGCACCTCCTTGCTATGTAAGTGGCCCTGGGGGTCCCTAGTTTGCTTTTTTAATTTTGGGCTTCTAGACACACTAACATTCTACACAGCAACCCTGATGTTCAATTCTCACTAATTTTTATATTTATGACCCCTAAATTTTGTAATTTATTAAAGGTGTGGGGATGGGGAATGGAGGAATTTGGGGTACGGCTAGCTATGGGGGTCCCCTGTGTACCCTGAAAATTTCAGGTCGGTAGGACATACTGTTCAGGAGATCTGGAGGTTTGTACAGGGAGAGATGGAAGGCTGCAGTAGATGACATGCTGCATTCATACGCAAAGTGAAAGTGAAACTTTCCTGATGATTAGGTCATTGTACACACCCACTGGTATCCGCCCCCCGGCAGTTATTTTTCACAGGTAGTTTTTTTGTTTAGACACCGGCTTTATTTGTCTCTCACCTATCCAAATTGTACCAAACCTAAATAGAAGTGCCTGGAAATTTGTAATACCTGGAACCAGATGTAGGCAACCTATCTTCCTCTGACCCTGTGTCTAAATGTATTTAGCCCCACCCCTGAGGAGCCTTTTACCTGTAACTCTGAGATATATCAGCACTGATTGTAGAATGAGGCAAGTCAACAGCAACACCATGAGCAGTGCAGGGATCAGACCACCAAACCGCGATGTTCCATGGGCCACATGATTATTTCTGTATTTTGCCAGGGTCTCATATCGAGCAGTGAATGATGCAGGAGTATTGATGGATAATGGTAGGGCCACATTCACATCCTCCACAGAGGTTTCAAAGACCACATGATCATAAATGGGTGATGGAGGCACCACATTCACATCCTTAATATCAGATTCTGAAAATACACAGAGAACATACAATTCATACATGAGA
>NC_092863.1:107528482-107534248 GCF_032062135.1 Pyxicephalus adspersus | reverse complement strand
TCTTCCTCCATGATGTCTCTGCTCTCATATGATGGAGAGTTCCTCTGTGTCTGCAGGCTGTGACAGTAAGAACAGAAGTGTGACATATAAGGAAGGTGAAAACATTTTACAGAAAACTAAATGAGAGCAAACACAGGAAGTCTGGGACAAATACCACAGCTATACACCAATCAATTATAGATAAAATAAATATGCAGCGACACGGGTCTATTATTGAGGGGTGACGGCCATTGTCCCTTCTGCAATACAAACAACATCATTTTATATTTGCACTCACCTGTGCTCTCCCTGTATTGCCGCCATCTTCTTCTGCTCCAGTCCCGGGTGTCAGATGTTAGGCCGTCATGATTGACCACATACGTGAGAGTTCATTTCCTGACATCCTGGACTGAGCCGCACATTTACAGCTCATTGTATTTAGAACAGATTGAGACCAAGCAGCCATCACCAGTCCATTGTACACCAAAAACAACTTGGAAATGCAGAACTATTGTTTCACTTTAAATTCTATCCAGACCATGCAGCAGATCATAAATCCCCCAAATATTGTGCTAGTGGAAGTAATGTGACCGATTTATAGGTATATAGGAAATATCTGAATGTATGTACAGGTGCCTGCCATACCCATGATGGATAAATCTGTGTATGAGTATTGTTGGAGCCCCTTGGCAGTGGGCACTATGCATTTTACAGCCTTTCACTGATAACATGCTGCACCTAATATGTTCCTACTCAGGATGTCTGAGCAATTCCTAACAGGAATCAGATAAACCCCAAATGACATTCATTTTAGTGATAACTCCGCTTAGCAAACTGTCCTGTACATACCATGGTACATATCAGTGTACATTATCCAGAGACTGGTGGCCATCACAGGGAAGGAATTCTGGATCGGATTATCCCAGTATAATACCCATGGTGTGTGGACAGGAAAATGGGAAGATGGCAGCAAAGAGTGAGTTTCATGGGTCTGGGGGGAGATATACACAACTCATTGGTGTGATGTCATGTCTCCTCTTCTTCCACATAACTGGTATTATTACTTGTTATTATATAGGACGCATGGCAGACCTCCAGACATATTGGACGTCTCCTATGGCTACTATCTGAGTGAAGATCTCATTTTAAAGTCCTTTTATGAAGGCTTTCTCTCCGTGCTGCTGTTATAGGCACTAGTAATCCATATAAAACCCTACTGTGACCCCATTCACCTGTAATGGGGCTGAACATGCTATATTTTTGAAGTTCCCTCATCACATCATGTGTGTGCACCAAGCTCAATGGCATATTCAGAGGCACCTGTAGAGAATTTGCCCCATGGTCTCCTCTTTCTTCCTCCCATCCTATTTATTTCTCAGTAACAATGACTGTAAGAATTATTTTACTCAAATTTCATTTCTTATCTTGAACTATCAGTGAAGGAGTTCGAAGTTGTGCCAAGCTTGGATCTCATCTGACACGGGAGATTTGTTATATCCCATTATACTGGATCTGTGAGAGAGACCTTGATAGACCACACTGATCTGTGAGATGTTTTAAATTATTCCGGCCAACGTGAGCTGGTGCTGAAATGTACATAAAATACAAATAAAATTAAAGTTGTTTATCAATATGTGTAATCTGATTCTTGTGAAAATAGTGAAGGGCCACACATTTTGGCCAGAAATCAGCCAGAGGGGACTCTGCAAACCTTGCTTTCCCTAGATTAATATACCTTTGGGTACTTAAGGTGTTTGCCATGAGGATAATGGGCTACTTTGCTAGCCCAATCCATTTCAAGGATGTGAATGCTAGCATGACAAACAACTTTAGTGGTCTAAATTTGACCTGAAAGTAACTGCGGACAAAGCCCATAAACGGGAGATTTGTTATACCCCATTATACTGGATATGTGAGAGAGACCCTGAGAGACCACACTGATCTGTGAGAGACCCTGAGAGACCACACTGATCTGTGAGAGACCCTGAGAGACCACCCTGATCTGTGAGAGACCACACTGATCTGTGAGAGAGACCTTGATAGACCACACTGATCTGTGAGAGAGACACTGAGAGACCACACTGATCTGTGAGAGACCCTGGGAGACCACACCGATCTGTGAGAGAGACCACACTGATCTGTGATAGAGACACTGAGAGACCACACTGATCTGTGAGAGGGACACTGAGAGACCACACTCATCTGTAAGAGACCCAAAGAGACCACACCGATCTGTGAAAGACCCTGAGAGATGACACTGATCTGTGAGAGAGACCCTGAGAGACCACACCGATCTGTGCGAGAGACCCTGAGAGACCACACTGATCTGTGCGAGAGACCCTGAGAGACCACACTGATCTGTGAGAGACCCTAAGAGATCACACTGATCTGTGAGAGACGCTAAGAAACCATACTGATCTGTGAGAGACCATGAGAGACCTCACTAATCTATGAGAGACCCCGAGAGACCACAACGATCCATGAGATGTTTTAAAATATTCCGGCCAATGTGAGCTGATGCTGAAATGTACATAAAATACAAATAATTGTCCCTTGCACAGTGATTCACCTTGGTAAGTGAACAGCATAACTTCCATGGTAAATCAGCCCCAATGATGGAGGTTGTGTGATCCAGGATGAAACCATTGATGGGTAATCCAACCTTTGTATTGCTATGAATGTTATACTGGACATTATTTTACTAACCCCAATCTTCTTCAGTTTTAGTATTCCACCCATCATGGGCACTCTATTGATTTTATTTGGTGTTTAACCTTTTAGCTTTCTAATTCCTTTTTTTTTTTGTGTCTATGTCTATGGGCGGTCTATGGAACGCTTTTGTTGGAGTATCGTTTCTCACTCAATCCATAATATACATTTCGGAACAGATAGAAATTGTATGAGAACAGCAGACCACATAGGGATCCGAAAGTTTCAGTTGTATAAATAGACCAATGAAGGTCAGAGAGGAGATTGGGGGAGGGGATCCCAAGTAATAGATCATGAATCTTCTACCTGTAAGGAGAGAACACACCGAGCTCCAGGTTTTCTGTTATTATAGGGAATTATTGTCCAGTAATTGTCCATTATTGTCAGACTAGGCTTGGGGTCTAGGTTAGGGACAAAATTATTCCACAGCAGTGGTCCCATCAATGTTACAGAGTTGTCTCCTAACCAATCAGCAGTTGACTCAATATTTGTGGCCCTGAATGAGTCCCTATAGATATTGTCACTGGGAGACCTTAATGGGTGCCACTGCCATCATTCCTGCCAGTCAGCAATCCAAAGATAATTGGTCCCCAGTGGTGTCAGACAACAATTGTAATATAGCAGCTAATGCCCTTCGGTCCCCGGTACTCATATTATACTCATCGGGATTTCTTACATCATTCTCATGTATGATTGTATGTTCTCCGTGTATTTTCAGAATCTGATATTAAGGATGTGAATGTGGTCCATATAGCACACACTTATGAGTATGTGGTCTGTGAATCTTCTGTGGATAATGTGGCCCCAGCTTCATCCAATAATACTCCTGCAACATTCATTTCTCGATATGAGACCCTGGCATCATTAAGAAATTGGCACTTTGGTTGTGTGATCCCTGCACTGCTCATGGTGTTGCTGTTGACTTGCCTAATTCTACAATCAGTGCTGATCGGTCTCAGAGTTGCAGGTAAAAGGCTCCTTGGGGGAGGGGCTGACTGTAAAATACATTTAGGATAGACTGGGACAGAGGAGGACAAGTAGCTCACATTTGGTTCTGGGTATTACAAATGTCCATTCACTTCTATTTCTGCACAAATATTTAACTTTTGGTAGGTGAGGGACAAATAAAGGCGGCATATAGGTGGGGTGTAACAGCAACAATATGATTTTTGAGTTTTTTGTCTGCAGATTTATCTCTTAGTGTTCTGTAATTGTGACCAGCACCAGGAGAAATAAATAATGGCCATTGTAACCAAACTGCAAGGTTTTATAGTCTGTTTAACAGAAAACAAGAAATAAATTCAGTGTATTGTACAACAATTATTATAGTGAAAGGCCCGGGTCCAGAACCTGTGCTCGCCAGACACCAGTCCCACATTTTAATACCACAATCACTTATAGCAAGCCCTCGCTCAGCCTCGGGGGACTAGATGCCCCCAGCTCAGGGAGTGTGGGAACCTCCATTCTCCATTGAGAGGTCATTTGAGTTCAATAGTACGCCTGCGGTCACAGCTAATTGGAGGCACGTGCCTTCAATCAGCTGTAACCGCAGATTCCCATGGTCCAGGTTCCCACGCTCCCTGGGCTGTATTTATTGATAAGTACAGCCCAGGGAGCATGGGAATCTGCGGTCACAGCTGATTTGAGGCATGTGCCTCCAATTAGCTGTGACGGCAGGCGTACTACTGAACTCATATGACCTCTCAATGGAGAATCTCTATTGAGAGGTCACATGAGTTCGGTTAGCCTTCGAACATGATCTCGCAGCGAAACAAGACCGTTCTAGCTGACACTCAGTATGTTCAGTAAGCTAGAATGACCTGATTCGCCACAACTCTTGCTCGCTCAACTCAACTACAACTCAGTCTGCACAGCTAAAGGGAAGTAGGAGATGCTCCAGTTTCTTGTTCTCCCTGCTGCTGGAAGTGACATTGCTGAACAGAATGAACTACACTGATCGGTAAGAGACACTGAGAGACCACAGAAATCTGTGAGAGACCCCAAGAGACCACACTGATCGGTAAGAGACACTGAGAGACCACAGAGATCTGTGAGAGACCCTGAGAGACCACACTGATCAGTGAGAGACCCTGAGAGACCACAGAGATCTGTGAGAGATTCCAAGAGACCACACTGATCAGTGAGATGCCCTGAGAGACCACAGAGATCCGTGAGAGACCCCAAGAGACCATACTGATCTGTGAGAGACCCTGAAAGACTACACTGATCTGTGAGAGACCCCAAGAGACCACACTGATCTGTGAGAGACCCCAAGAGACCACACTGATCAGTGAGATGCCCTGAGAGACCACAGAGATCTGTGAGAGACCCCAAGAGACCACACTGATCTGTGAGGGACCCCGAAAGACCACACTGATCTGTAAGAGACCCCAAGAGACCACACTGATCTGTGAGAGAACCCAAGAGACCACACTGATCAGTGAGATGCCTTGAGAGACCACAGAGATCTGTGAGAGACCCCAAGAGACCACACTGATCTGTGAGGGACCTCGAAAGACCACAATGATCTGTGAGAGACCCAGAGAGACCACACTGATCTGTGAGAGACCCAGAGAGACCACACTGATCTGTGAGAGACCCCAAGAGACCACACTGATCTGTGAGAGCCCCCAAGAGACCACACTGATCTGTGAGAGACCCCAAGAAAGCACACTGATCTGTGAGAGACCACAATGATCTGTGAGAGACCCCGAAAGACCACACTGATCTGTGAGAGACCCCGAGAGACCACACTGATCTGTGAGAGACCACACTGATCTGTGAGAGACCACACTGATCTGTAAGAGACACTGAGGGATCTGTGAGAGACCCCAAAAGACCACACTGATCTGTGAGAGACCCAAAGAGACCACACTGATCTGTGAGAGACCCCAAGAGACCACACTGATCTGTGAGAGACACTGAGAGACCACACTGATCTGTGAGAGGCACTGAGAGACCGCACTGATCTGTGAGAGACCCCAATTCCTTTAGTAAATGCCCCATAATGTGACCGCACTGATCTGTGTGAGGATGTCCCGTGAGATTATTCTGAATTGTATATAAAATACAAATAAA
>NC_092863.1:107521791-107526461 GCF_032062135.1 Pyxicephalus adspersus | reverse complement strand
CCCCTATAGAGGTACCACAGACTGTCCGGGGCTTTGCTTGTATAACACACCCAAGGATCCATAATAACATATCTGGCTGTAAATTGCTCTGGATTCATTTCTCTGCAGGTTATTGGGTGTTCTATACAAAGTGAATAATCACCACATTCACTAAGCTTGTGAATTGTCCCTTGCACAGTGATTGTTCACCTTGGTAATGAAAAAGCCTGAATTCTTATGGTAAATCAGCCCCGGTGATGGAGGTTGTGTGATGCAGGATGGAGCCATTGCAGGGTGATGAATAACCCAACATTTGTATTGCTGTATATGTTTGCCGTTATACTGGACGTCATTTTCCTATTCATCATCCACGGTGAATATTTCCCCCCATTATGGGCACCTTCCGTATTACAGCTCCCCATGAGACACTTTTATTGGAGTTCCATTTTCGGAACAGATGAAAATTGTTTGTATGAGAACAGCAGCCCACATAGGGATCCGAAAGTTTCAGGTGTATAAATAGACCAATGAAGGTCAGAGAGGAGATTGGGGGAGGGCATCCAAAGTAATAGATCATGAATCTTCTACCTGTAAGGAGAGAACACACCGAGCTCCAGGTTTTCTGTTATTAAAGGGAAATCCGTTATTGTCAGACTGGGGTTAGTTATTGGTTGTTAGTTATACCCAGCAGATCCTTCCGGAATGTGATGAGAATGATGGCACAGGATTGGGTGATAACTTATTTTACCTGAAAACTTTCCAAGTCAATGTGCCTGAGAACCAAGAGGGGACAGGGGGTGGGGTAGGTGGAAGGTCAATACCAGCACATCTAATGTCCGGCACCAACATATATGTACTGGTTGTGGCATTTACCAATAAAGTGCAAAAGGCTGTGGCACACCTCGTCATCATATAGGTTAGGGTCAAAATGATTCCATAGCAGTGGTCCCATCAATGTTACAGAACTGTCACCTAATCGATCAGCAGTTGACTCAATATTTGTGGCCCTGGCTGAGTCCCTATAGATATTGTCATTGGGAGACCTTAATGGGTGCCACTGCCATCATTCCTGCCAGTCAGCAATCCAAAGATAATTGGTGCCCAGTGGTGTCAGACAACAATTGTAATATAGCAGCTAATGCCCTCCGGTCCCCGGTACTCATATTATACTCATCGGGATTTCTTACATCATTCTCATGTATGAATTGTATGTTCTCTGTGTATTTTCAGAATCTGATATTAAGGATGTGAATGTGGTGCCTCCATCACCCATTTATGATCATGTGGTCTTTGAAACCTCTGTGGAGGATGTGAATGTGGCCCTACCATTATCCATCAATACTCCTCCATCATTCTCTGCTCGATATGAGACCCTGGCAAAATACAGAAATAATCATGTGGCCCATGGAACATCGCGGTTTGATTGTCTGATCCCCGCACTGCTCATGGTGTTGCTGTTGATGTGCGTCATTCTACAGTCAGTGCTGATAAATCTCAGAGTTACAGGTAAAAGACTCCTCAGGGGTGGGGCTAATTGTTCATATTAATTACATTTTGATATGAAGAAAGACCAGTGGTTTCTGGGTATTCATGGCTCCTGCAATTGTTGCTCTGATGTAGAGATTAATAGTTTCCTGGTTGACAAATTCTTACAATATTGTTTCCTCAAACATTTTTTATGTTTGGTAAAGCTGGGAGCCATATAAAGCCAGGGAATAAGTAAGGAGTGACAATTCAAATATGAGCCCTTTCACAGATTTGGCACTCAGGGGAAAATAAATAATGACCAGTGCAACGAAACCCCACAGTGCAATATTTTATATCCTGAAGAGTTCAACTCAATGCATTGTATTGTACAAAAATCATTATAATTGGAGGAATGACAGCAGGAGACTGCACTCCCTGCACATTGTCAATGAATTCTTTTACCGCTTGTGTCACAGGAGGAGAAGGCAGGAGAGATGAGGGTACCACTGGTAACACTTCCCTTCTGCGCATGTCAAAAGAACAACCGATAACAGATCTGCCAATAAACAGAAGCCAACAATGCAACCAATGTGTGAGGTTTCACCTCCAGACAGATCGGACTCAGCAAGGTAACATCATTACTCACGGTCCATTATAGGGTGGTCTCTGCTGTGTCCAGCTGTCTCTATCATTACTGACGGTCTCAAATGCTTCATATTACAGGATGGTCTTTGCTGTGTCCAGCTGTCTGTTATTACTGACGTTCTTTATTGTTCCGTATCACAGGGCTGTCTCCGCTGTGTCCTCCTTTTTGGATTAGCCTCGATTATAAACGTTATTTCTTCTCTGGGGATAAGAAGACTCAATCCCATAGTAAAAAAGACTGTGCACAGCGTGACTCCAGACTGGCCATGGTGAAGGAGGAGCCCCTACCGGTCAGTGTCGGGATCATTGTAAATAAATCTGGTTGGGCTTGGGAATCTGGCTGAGAATTTTTCTTGAACTCATCTTGTTCATGGGGGCAATCTATAAACGTTCAGCCCAATATATCTGCTCTGAGTATCACTGTGGAGATTATATGTGAATAGATGATATCTTTCATTACTGATAATATTCCAGATAATAGCTGGAATCAATCTGGTCCAGAATTGAAATTTTTGGTAATAGCAAATTAATTTTATGAAGTCAATTCCAGGTTTTTCAGGATCATCCAGGTTCTTCCATGATTTTCTATTTCCTGCAGTCTTGGAGATCTGTAATAAATCAGAGCCTATGTTTATAGATTGCATGGCATTGAGATTGGCACACAAACTTCATCCTTTATCTCGGGCTTAGCTCCAGACATGATATGGAAATCCAGACTGAAGCCAATCTATCTACAGGTGTATAGGGTATAGTATAGAACAAAATCTATGCGACCAATATCCCAAGCATGGCCTCTACCAATGAATGATGACCACTCATCGATGGTCTTTTGATAAGACTGCATTTGAAGGGAAAGTTCTTCTACATAATTTCATGGCTTGAATTAGCACATTTCACATTGCAGATATCCCACTATTGCCAGAAACGTAATAAATGATGGTGCCTTTGTACCAAATGACTGAAGATGGAAACGCAGGGCAACAAGAAAATGCAGCTTGTGGAACTCTTTATGAATAAACCTCAAGCCATCAGATGAGAGGCCCTATGGGGAGATGGGTTTGTCGAGTTTTTGAAAATGTTGCAGCATTTTACCAGGCAATGTTATATCACCAACACATCCACCTGCGGTCTGCATGGCATTCTGTCCTCCCATTATCACACCAAGATCCATTCACAGAGCAATGTGGGGTCTGCAAGGTGCAACCATCGAGACCTTTAGTATTGGAGCTCCATACTCACCCAGCTTTACTTAGGTATAAGGTCACTTCACTGGGAGCAGTGACTCCGGGACCCCATGCAGGGTGAATGGGAACACCTTATGGTTTAAATTTGTTATATTATTCATACTGTCTTAATCTTATTCTTATATAATAATCTATGGAATTAACTGCTATTCCATGTTTATCCAGGGACTGGTGACCCTGACCAGACAGGAATTCTGGGTGGGCCTGAATCATTATCAAACCCAGGGAGAAGTGTGGACTGGAAGATGGGCTGATGGCAGCATGGAGTAAGTAGCACACATTGGTAAAGTGCACCTGTCATAAGAAATGTAGAGATGCTGTTTATGGCCTCCTTCAGGAACTCTCAAACTCAGAACAAACACAAAGCATCTGAGTGTCAGACCTCTGTATCTCTATACTACTTTTGTGTTAGTGAATTCAAAGCCAACTGTAATTTTTCCCGCTTTACTTAGGATAGACAGATTGTTTACACAAGTTTAGGTTGACACATCACATGACCAGACTTGGCACCTACACCTTGGCAGGTAAATAACCTGCTGCCAAACACTGACTAGGACCCCACTGCAGCCTGATGTCCTGGTCATTACAAAGCTGGAAAAGAGGAGACCATAAAGCCATTCCCAGGAGCAGGGATCCAGGGGGAAGTAACAATGCTGCTCAGGGGAGGTGTCAGTCCCTGATAATTAATATTTGATCTTCTGCCATCTGCTGGTCATTATTCAGCACTGCAGCTCTACTGTGCACACCTGACTCAGTTAGTTCTTAAACTGGCTGGTGAATCTTCAACCTTCAGCCTCTCACTGCTCATTAGTGCTGTGGTTGTTTGGTGTGTATATGTCCTGAGCTTGTCTCTTTGTATTATTGTACTGTATTCATTGCCATTGTCAGTCTACACTCTGTCTACCCGTTTCTTAAACCTGCACTCTGTTTAGGATGTGTTAGTCTGCACATGATCTGACCATCAGCCTGCTAACTCTAACACCATCTGCTGCTAACCATTAGTAGGACTTCCCTTCTACCAGTATTCCCTGGGGATTCACCAAATGTAATGACACCCATGACAAGACACTGGGGGAAGGCAAAGTATATGGAAAGATCTCACCATCTTCTGTCTCTAATCTAGGAATCTCACCGTAGGGATTGGTAGCTGCGCCAAGCTTGGATCTCATCTGATGTTGGAGAACTGTTATTTAACTCTTCGTTGGATCTGTGAGAGAGGCACCATGTGACCCCACTGATCTATGAGATAGAGACACCATGTGATCCCACCGATCTATGGGAGAGACACCATGTGACCCCACTGATCTATAAGATAGAGACACCATGTGATCCCAC
>NC_092863.1:107491711-107521431 GCF_032062135.1 Pyxicephalus adspersus | reverse complement strand
CATCATGTGACCCCACTGATCTATGAGAGAGGCATCATGTGACCCCAGTGATCTATAAGAGAGGCATCATGTGACCCCACTGATCTATGAGAGAGACACCATGTGACCCCACTGATCTATGAGGAAGGCATCATGTGACCCCACTGATCCATGAGAGAGAGGCATCATGTGACCCCACTTATATTGGAGAAGAGGATCCTCTCCAATGTCCCTGGCATCTTTAATAACCCTGCCGTTACCACCATATAGAATGCCTCCTGATAATTATTTCCCAGCATTGTCTGGCAGTTGATGATCACATGGTCTCATTTATGACAATTCATCAATATCTGTCATTTATTATTGTTTTAATGTGTAATAAATAGACATAGATGAACATTTAGCTACATAAAAGGTGTTATTCTGTAATCATCCACAGAATTATCCTTTGTAGTTCCAGAATGACCTCGTGTTTGTGTCTCTGGAGTCTCTGAGGTTTCCTGTACATTCATTCGGGTATGAGGTTAGGTGGCTTCCTTAAGGCCGGCATTGGGGGCTGTTGGGGTTTTTTTTTAAAGGGTTTCCTCTGTTAGCCTGTAATGGATTGCAGCTCTATTCCCCACCTTTTCCAGTTCTGGATTTGTTCGTTGTCCCTGGGGTTCATGACTGATGCTTGTTCCTTGTATTCAAAGCTTCAAATCTATCTGTGAACTTCCTAGACTTCACAGCATACATCGACAATGCAAAACTTCACACCTCAATCTATAGGAAACCCCCCGAGTGGTGGCAATATCTCCAAAGATGCAGCTTCCACCCCCAGCACACCCAACAAGCCATCGGCCAAACCATTAGGTACTCCTACATGTCTTCGGACCCAGAAGAAGGAAATCAATATCTCAGTACCTGCAGAATCCTTCCATAACAAAGGGAATGACAACAAAACCTTCAACACAATCATAAACGCTGCCCTGGGGGCCAAAAGAGAAAATCTCTCACAATACAAACATCAAACATTCAAATTGCTTTGCAGTGACCTCTCTGGCCGGGGGAATGGGGAGAATACCTGGGGGTGAAGACGCATGCAAATAATAAAAGGCCGAGGGGTGTAATGTAGAATATGAAATAAAACCTTCTTGGTGCAATCACTGGACATGAAGTCCCTACTAGAAGATTTTTTCTCTGTTCTGGCTTTGGTGCACAATTGTAAAAGTTTGGATTTCACTTTTATCACTTTCTGACAAGGAGTAAAATAGCAAAAGATTTAACCTTTACCTGAACTTTAATACTATTATGTACTGCAGAGACTTTCCGGTCAGTATGGTTTGTATTGATTGCCATAGGTAGTATTGCCTCCTGGGAAGTCGTGCATTGAGGGGCCCCGTGTGGCCGGTGGTTGTTCTTTCTAATGGGCTATGGGAACTCTTATTGCTATTACTAACAAACTGTAGCCTGGAGTCCATGTTAGAAGTGTAATTTGGGCAATATCGGCTGTGTTCTCCATTCTACTCCTGGAATTATTTTACCACCACTGCTGGATGAAGACCCCACTGGATGCACTTTGTGGGTGCAGTATTGTTTAGACATTTTGTTTGCTGTCACTTAGTTTGTGCTCACAGTGATGGGAAATGCCACCCATGTTAATGCAGAAAGAATAAAAACCCAGACGAGTTTCCCTGCCCCCTCCATCCAAACCAAGAGCAAGGTCTGCAGTTCCTGTTTATTTGAAACTTATCAGAAAGAAGAATGTGAGTTCCTTGTGTTATGAGAGAAGATGCAGCTCCGCCATCTCTTTCTTTTATTGTGTGGGTGGGCAGTTGTTTTTATATTTGGTAATTTTCTAATTGTATAAATGTATCAAAGATTCTCAATACCAAAGTCATTGTTACCATTAAAGTCCAGCCAAACTGATAATAAACCCTCAACACCTGGGAAGGTTCTGCCTTCTGATCATTATGAATGTTATATATGAAATGTTAGGATTAAAATATAGAATACAATGAATTTCAATTCATCCAATGTATGTATCCAGCAAGTGTCAATCCATAAATATTTACACATCTTACAGGGGCCACTTCCCGATGTTACAGGGGCCTCATATACTTCAACATTTATATTAAAGGTATATGATACCCAGATTCATAGATTGCCATATGTGCAGTATATTCTTATATTAGGTGTATGATATAATTGGATTACAATGCTATATAAAATCCTCCAGATATTGTATCTGCATATTTGTTAATATCTATTGGCCACAATGGCTAGTTGTATTTATCAGTAAATAAAACAGAAATAGTAACCAACATGCAAGAAGCTGTGATAGGCTATAGGTCTGATATAATAAAGCTATTCAAGACTGGAGAAGAGAGACTATCATGGAAGAACTTGGGTGGTCCCGCAAACCTGGAATGGATTTCTTATAAATCCTTTGCTATTAGTTGGTAAATGTTTTTAGTCCATTCCAGGTTTGTGGGATCACCCTGGTTCTCACATAATTCTCCAGTGTTGGGGAGCTTTAGTAAATCAGGTCTGCTGCGTGCAATCCGTGAATGTCTATGCTATCCATTGGGCTCAGTCTATGAATGATGAGTATTCCATATGTGATGAATGTACATGAAATGAAGGTGCCATATAAACAGAACTGTACAATGAATAGTGTGCCCATTCACACATGTCCAGGGGTTATACCATCAATATCCCCACTGATATCAATACATAGTGCGATGTATCAATCTTCAGACATCCATGGAAATGAATAAAAACCATAAAACCAACATTAAAGGAAAATGAGGCACATTGAGCTCCCAGTGTTAGAAGCATGCAGGGATCAGCATAGCGGGGGCATCTTATAGACTCCATGGGAACAGATCACCTTGTGTGGGGTCATACCCCTACCTCTTCCAGCCAGCACTTTGTGACCAGGAAGATGAAATTCATTGTATGCACTTATTTGTATCCTAACAACAAGAAATAATACATAAAGAACAAGAAGTATTACGGGTCATCAGAATGAACACCATCCTCTAACATTGCAATCACCAATCACAACCACTGAGGGCATTCTCCAATGATGTCCACACAGCCAACTGATGGAATGTGATGTCTTTATCACACTTTATGTCTTCCACACTGATAATTTTTGATTCAATATTGACTGATATATTTTTCCAGTGCTGACCTCTTCTGCTTTACAGTAATGTCATTACCCCTCAGAGCTCACAATCTAATGACCCTACCACAGACATGTCACTAACACAACCGAAGGCCAATTTTTGGGAGAACCTTATTACATACCAGTATATCTTGAAGATGTGGAAGGAGATTAAACTGTCCAGAGGAAATATACTTTACATAAAGAACATACAAACTCCATGCAGAAAGTGTCCTGGCTGAGCTTCAGACTTGGGACCATTCCTGTCACCGAGAGCCCAGATCCCCATAGCACTAATTCGGTCCACAGAAACTAAAGCAATTCCTTGTATTGGATGAAACCCTTTTAAAATATTTTCACATCAGTTTCGTTTTTTTGAAATAAGAAAAACTCTCAGCTGTCTTCATGTTTAAATTGTGAAACAACCCTCAGATAGGAACAAAAGTGAAAACAATCATCAGAACACATCTGCTCAGCAACAAATGTTTCACTTCCAAAAGTATTCTCTTATAAAATTCCCCAAAGTGACCCCTTTGGTATCGGGATGACATAATGGCTGAAGTGACCCCAGTGGGGCGACGCTCCATCACTCCCTGACCCAATGACCTCCATCACACCCTACAATACAGAGATTCCCCACAACACCCTCCTGATAGCACAAAAATCCATTATTCTTTAACCTCTTGGGTCCACGACACCATTTCAAAACCACACATGGAAAGGGGCTGTTTGCCTTGGCAGTACCCATAAGCCCCTGGGTGTGTGATATTCCACACATGGCCCCATAGGAGGGTCTGTAGCGGATCAGTGAATGCTGCAGCTTTACACTTAAAGGAAAGAATGTCATGAATGACCTCATGGTTCTTCCTTCTGGAATGGAGCCGGTGCAGAGCAGAAGAATAATGTATGAGCCTGGATCTGCTCTCTACTTACCTATTCCTGTCCCCCAATAAAACAAAAGAAAAATAACTGAATAGGAAAATAAATAAACTTTCCTAAAAATCTTCCTTCCCAAAATAAATCTCAGGTCCTAAAGTTCATGTCCAGTGATTTGGATTACCAATGATGACTCAAATCCCTATGAAAGTAAGGAATGTAATTCCCATTTTTTGTCACCATTGTACTAAAAACTGATGCTCCTGTCAATCAAACCTCATGGTAAGCTCACAATTTCTGCAATTTTGAGAAAAAATTTCATGCTGGGCACCACAATGGCTCAGTGGTTAGCCTTTGCAGCGCTGGGTTCTAGGTTTGAAACTTGGCCAGGACACTATCTGCATGGAGTATGTATGTTCTCTCTGTGTTTTCATGGGTTTCCTTCAGGTACTCCATGTTTCCTCCAACACTTCAAAAACATGCAGTTAGTTTAATTGGATTCCACCCAAAATGACCTGTGGTAATGACATATGACTACGGTAGGGACATTAGATTGCGAGCTCCTTTGAGTACCAGCTAGTGACATTACTATGGACTTTGTAAAGCGCTGTGTAATAATAAAAATGCATTTATTCCCAATAAAATCCCCGGGGCTCCAATTCCTGTGACTGAGGAATTCTATTGCTCCATGTCATGTAATTTTAAAAAGGGATTGCGCTCCTACCAACCCCCCCTAAAACCCATGAAAGGGCCATTTGTACATCCTCATGTGCTTCTCCCCCTAATAGATTGGCCTGCATTAAGTGGCTCCCAAAATAACAACCTGGTAGCAATAAATATGTCTGTAAATAAATATCTGTGGTAGTTGGTTTATAAGAATCACTTCTGTTCTGAGCATTGACCTTCCTCTTTAGTTCTTCATTATGACTTTTCTTTGTTGTGGCGAATTTGGTTATTTACACCCCCAGCAGTGAAACTCACACAGAGGAAACTGCACGATATGTAAATCAATATTTCCACATGGCTGTCCTCTGGGAGTTCAGCTTTACAAAGTCTGAATATTCTAACTTCCCCAATTTTCTTTCCATTTCTTTCAGCACGGAGCAGGTGGCATTGATGGGCGCTTATGGCTGTGGTCTACGCTGACCTGAGGTTTTCCCGACCACAGAGAGGTCAGTATGTACAACCGGGGCCAATCCAAGGGGAGTTTGCAGTGGCTCTGCATGGAGGGGGCTTAGTACTGTGGTCTTTCTTTATTGGGATAACAAGAAGGTCACTTTGTGGTTGCCACACGTCACAAGAGGTTGAAAATACAGAAATTTAATGAAACAGATATTTTGGACTTAGATTTCGGAAGGAAGGGAATCTAGATTGTTGGTTTTGTCAATGACTTACTACAATGATTAAGAGATTTATGTAATACCCCCCCCCCCCCAAATCATATCGATCCTCACTCCTCATCTTCATTATGTATCTACTGGGAGCCTCGCAGCATTTTCTCTAAAGTCTCAGATTCAGTTTGTCTGGAAGTATATGGCAGACGTATATTATATGACCATTGGTGGACAAGCACCTGATAGGAATGAAAGGAGATTCAGAAGAAAAAAGAGTGGCCTGGCCAGGGGACTTCCTTGGCAGGGGCCCATGTTGGGTATTATATAGTTTAGTCCATGTGGAGGAGAGGGACAATTTAACAAAAGTCACATAGTTAATGGTGGGTTGTAGTTGGCTGTGGCTTTTATAATTTTTCAGGTCTCCAGAAAAATACCTGGCTTTGGTCCCATTCAAACATTTCAATGTTTTTGGTATGTTTGTGTATTTTAGCCCTTCCTTTTCTATTTTCCATAATACAAAACCATCAGAGATGGTGGAAACCACTTATAAGGGGTATAGTAGGTGTACAGACCCAGGAACTAGCACAGGAATAGTGGGTGCTCCTTATAATGGGCACAAAAGGTATACAGACCCACAAATCTAGCATATGAATGGTGGGTGCCCCTTATAAAATACTCCCCCTGCCGCTCTCTCCGCTCCTCCAATGACCTACTAATGACTTCCTCACTCATAACCTCATCACACGCACGGATACATCACGGTCTCGATGCCCCTTACAATGGGCACAAAAGGTGTACAGACCCAGGAATCTACCACAGAAATGGTGGGTGCCCTGTATAATGGGCACAGCAGGTGTACAGACCCCAGAAATCTAGCACAGGAATGGTAGATGCCCCTTACAGTGGGCATAGAATGTATACAGACCACGGAATCTAGCACAGGAATGGTGGGTGCCCCTTATAATTGGCAGATCAGGTGTACAGACCTAAGAACCCATACACATAGATCCAAACTCTGAGAGTAAGAGGAATGTCAAAGCCTTATGAATTATTTGTGCATAGGCTGGGAATTCTTTTTGCATATTTTTGTCTCTGTGCAGTCCATACACACAAGGCCCTGACCTGGGATAGCAATATTAAGCTATTAAGGAGTAAAATGGAACAACCCGCACATTTTGTCATTACCTGTACATGAGACTGGAGTAAACCTAACACACCAAAAATCTCTGATGCATAACAAATCTATACAAATAGTCACAAGCCGAATAAACAAAGTTTTACAATGTGCTCACAGATATACCAAGGCTTTACAATGTATCAAATAGCAGCCATAGTACCACTAATGCGACTACATCAGTCAAGCAAGGAAAGTAAAGAGGTCCCCAACGCCCAACCTTTCAAGGTACAACAGACCCCTTTCTCTGGGATTACCTGTGCCTCAAATGTCTTTTTGTGTCTCCTGCATTCCCCTGTGTCTTTAGTGACCCCCATGTCACCTGTGCCTCCAGTGTCTTCTTGTGTCTCCAGTGTTACCTTGTGGCTTTGGTGACCCCCGTGTCACCAGTGTTTATTTTGTACTGGACTCCTGTCTTTGTTTCTGACATTGCTTGTTTGCTGCCTACCTCCACCCCGGACTTCATTAACTATTCTCTTGCCCTCCGGTTCAGAATTGCACATCTGCCCACCCTGGAGTGCTCAAAGACCACAACCTGGTAAAACAATCATAATTTCATCGTGAATATCTTGTACTGTTAGCATTATCATCAGATGGTCCAATATTCAGCAATGTGATACATGCCTATGTCTTCGGTATTCTAAAGGGTGTCAGAATGTGAGTGGTACTGAATAATTCTTCTACAGATGCCCTTGTGTTATCATTTGATGTAGCTAGAAATAACTGATTCCACCTCTATATTTGGGTATCTGCTGCAAACAGTATTGTAGTCAGAAAAAGACAGGTTAACAACATAGTAGGGTGCTAAAGAACCCCCCAAAGGATATTAAAAGGTAATTTCATCCTGCTATTTCATGCTACTTGATGATAAACATGAACTGAAACAGCTCATCATCTCATAGTAAAGCAAACCTGAGGCACAAAAGTGGAACCCAAAACCACAGGGCCACGTTAGAACCCATAGCAGTGCCCTGAAGCATAAAAGAAAATGAGTTCATTGTCAGAGTTTGCAGACAAACAGAATTCCCAGAAATCTTCCAGCAAGTCTGACGAGCACAGAAGACCAAGATCACAAATCTCCCCAGAATGATGAATCAAAGTATAAAAACTATTCTTATTTATAGCTCATAATAGAAGATTACTAAAGCTCATTCACACTTGATTCAAAAAATATGAGGCGTCCACAAGACTCATTGTAGGAATAAAAGAGTCAACAGGACTTTCCCTGGATCTTCCTATATATCTGAGGATATGGAACATTGCTGGGTGCACTCCAGTCTGTGTAGCTATTAGATATTTGTTTGCATGTTGGGCATGCACCCTTTTTTAGGATTGGCACCCAGACTAAATTTGCTTAAATAAGGTTTTATTTTTCTTACTTAATTTCAGAGGAATGGTGTGAATAGAACAATGTAATTATCTTTCATATATTCTTCTGCTACATGCTTTTACCATCACCCCCCCCCCCCCAGGTCATTATCTCAGCAAACTGCAGCATTACCGCATTACCTGCATCCCTGTAGCCGTGAATTGTCCACTGTCCTCGGCAAACTGAGGCTGTGCAAGGCTGAAAGGAAATCCGGTATGTGCTGCAGCCAAAGAGCAGATTATTCAATCCTGTCCAGCCATTTTCTGCTGGGCCTATTTAAACCTCTCCAGTTCCAGGCTCAGGTTGCTGATTTTTGTATTTGACCTCGACTTTGCCTTGTCTGCCTCCTGCCCTGATCTCGGCCATTTTCCTGATATTGCCTTGTCTGCTGCTTTCCCTGACCTCAGCCTATTACCTGACCTTGTCTTGTCTGCCACCTGCCATAACCCTGGCCTATTACCTGACCTTGCCTTGTCTGCCACCTGCCCTAACCCTGGCCTATTACCTTTGCCTTGTCTGCCACCTGCCCTAACCCTGGCCCATTACCTGACATTGCCTTGTCTGTCACCTGCCCTAACCCTGGCCCATTACCTGACATTGCTTTGTCTGCCACCTGCCCTAACCCTGGCCTATTACCTGATATTGCCTTGTCCGCCCTCACCTCGACCCGTTTAATTACTTTGCCTTGGCTCGCTGTTTTCCAGCCTGAATCCCATTTCTACTCTGAAGTCAATTGATCCTTGTCACCCCCTGGTGTGGAGAACATCGGGGCCCCAACCTGATGACGTCATTGCAGCATAGTAGTCTGGTGGCCACTTGGGTCAGCAGCCCATCGCATGGTGTTGGTGAGGACCAGGGGGTCACTTAGATTCCACACCTCAGGTAACACGCGTATTGCTGACTTCAGAGCTGACTTCATATTAGTCCAAAATTCACCCAACATTCACTGGGCAAAAGTCACCTTTTGTAGTTTCATGTAAATACCCAACCCAACGTTAGGGATCTAACCAACAATGCCAACAATTAGGTTGCCTAAAATTATATTGAACCAGCATACAATAAGCAGTAAGAAACCCTCTCATTATCTCGTCTACCCTCTGTGTACATATTTTCCATCATAGTTTGATATAACACTGGTAGTAATGGTTCTGTAATCTTCCTATAACTTGTGGAACCACCAAACAACTGCTAACGTCCAATATCAACTCTTACTCTACAAGCTAATAAACACCCCTCCCCCATCCTCCAGATTCCCAACTCCTCCACCATTTCTTAGCATATAAACCCCAACCCCGGCATCGAACCCCTCCACATTCCAGTGCGTATTCACCTTTCTGAGGATGGAGATGAGCTGATTTCCATTGCATGCTCTATAAAGCAGATTGTTCTAACGGTATAGTTTTATTCTCCTTTAATGTTTAGGTCTTGAGATGATGGTGTTTCCAATGCTGGGGGTATAATGGTGATTATGGGGGACAGTCCATTAGGATAAGACTGTACGGCCTTATTAGTTAGATGAATAATGTGTAAATTATAATTTGTTACTACAATATAGGCCGGGTATGTCACAGGATGTGGTGAATCTTCACCCATAACCCCCTACGTCCTATCCCCTATTACTGGAGTGCAGACCCCCAGCATGGAGAACCCTTTTATCAGCCCAATTATTTAACAGATGAACTTATAGGACAGACTGGGAAGCGATCCGGGCACACCAGCACAGTCCTATATAACCAAACAGATTAAAGTCATTGTAGGTTATGTTTGATGCACAGATTCCACATATGGTATTGGTTTTGTTGGATTTTCTCTAGTTTTTGAAATAATGACCTCAATAATAATCTAATAGAAAACTAATGAAACATAAACAATTAAGCAAAATTAAACTAGATATGCCTACATGTACAAAATTACATTTTTTAAATACTTAATGTTAATATCTTCTATATTCAGTATATTTACAGAACTAATCACAAAGAAGTCATTCTTCATAATTTTGTGCTTTATGGTTCCCCAAGAAGTTCCTGTCAACCATGCCATAGCTGTGCCAGGCAGAAGCTTCAGTATCAGTCATGTAACTTGTGACATTTCCATCATTTATCAGTTTCTGGGCTCCATCAAAGATTCCTGCTTTTATATTTCACTACTCAATCCAGGGAAGAATCTACAAATGTATTTGCAGCAATCACCGTCCTTGTTCAGAGCTCTAACAAATTGCTTCATTATTCCCAACTTTATGTGTAGTGGGGGAGAATGATTTATTGTCAGCCATTGGCTCCATGTCGCTGCACCTTTTTCATGTTTTCCCTTGGAGGCCATGTCACTTTCTTCCAGTGATCCTGCTTTGCTCTTCTATCCCACAAGCCGATGAAACATGGGGACTTTGTGTATTCACTTTGTGTCCAAGTAGGAAGTTCACCATTTTTATATCAACACATATGGACCATTGGTGTTCATGTAGCAAAGCTTTTGTAAGACCATTCTGATATTTTCATATTCTTCTTTAAGTTTTGTTGAGTACAATTGGAATTGATGCATAGCAGTTGTCATTATGCAGTAACACAGATTTCATACTTGGAGTGGAACTGTCTATGAAAAGCGGCCGGTCTTCTGCTCGGTATTCTGGTCCTCCCATATGGGCTAGTAGGATATTTATTATTTAAACTGCAAAACATCGGTGTAAATAAAGATTGATAATAATATGCTGTGTAAACATTCGTTGTTGGTACAATAGCCTATTCCGATTCATGTATCACAAGAACTGGAGCCAATTCAATGAAACTGATGGCATTTCTGGATTCAGCAGACCCGAGATACACCAAATATAATAAAATCCTTGGCAAGTGAAAAAACATTTTTTTGTTGAGCTGTGTTATAGGCGATGTAATTTCCCCTAATAGGAGTACAATGTCCTGGTTTCATACCTCCACACCCAGCTCTCTAACACAAGAGAGGAAGTAAGGGGATCATCCTCATCATCCTCATCTGATTTGTGCACCATTATCATAGGTGTTGGATATTTAAAGCCCAAATTTCAGCCAAATTGTAGAACAGAGAGAGGAAAACCTGAAAGTAAATAGTATAATGTCAATCTGTGGCCACACAGGAGAGGTGTGTACTTCTTGTCTGGTGACACTACTATAAGCAATAGGACGAGCAGTTATCACCACGGCAGGAGAGAATGGGCTATGAGTTCTAATCCAGCGCAAGGTATCTACTCATGATCTTCTGTCATTATAACAATCTTGTTTATTATAATAAGTTAAAATATTTGATCATTAAGAACCATATTAGAGAAAGTGAATGAGCCCAGCATCACCTCACTGACCCAATGTTCTCAGCAAACCCAACTGAAATCTATGGGAGATGAATCTTGTATTTACATTTACACTATTTTAAGGATATATAGACAAACTTCAGTCAACTAACAGGTGGCCTCATTCACCCATCATTGGTACCAAATAAAAAAAAAGTAACAATAGTAAGGGGCACAAAGGAAGAATTGAGAAGAAGGTAATGAAGGGGAAGAAGGGGCAAAATAAGAAGCTCGGGATAAAGGGAAAGATGGGATAAAAAAGGAAGGATAAGGAATAAAGGACAGAAGGGGATGAAGAGAGGAGTATGAAAAGGAGGATAGGGAGGTTGGAATCATAAAGGTTGCTCCCAATGATCACCAGCCAATGAAAATGCTTCCACTTTTTACCTTCACAACCAGTAGTAGGATCCACCCACCTTTTGTGACACATTCCCTTTATTGGCCCCTGCATTGGGGACGCAGGTTCAGGAGAAATACCCAACTTTATTATAACGTCACATTTTACTCACATTTACAGATGGTATTCCGGAGTCACCATGTGATGACTGGGAAGTTACATATGAGAATATCACCCCTCCAAAGGAGACCCAGAGAGGAGAAGAAGGGAACCCACCAAAGGTCAAAGGACCAAAAGGTAACACTTGTTATTAATGAAAGGATGGGATTATAGATGTACACCTACAGACAACGATATCATCCATTGAGGAATCTGGAGAATTAAATTCCATCTGTATTTGACATTTTATCCACTTTTTTGCACCTACCCTGGGTTATATATCTGATGAGGACGTTGCACCGCTGGTTACTGCCAGGTTGCGGTCCTTGTGTTCACCAAAGTGCAAAGCACCGTACCAAATCACAAAGCAGAGAGATAGTCAAGGAAAGCCGGGATCAAGGCAGGCAGCAAGCAAGAGAGGTCAGGACACATGCCAGGGGTCAAATACCAGGGATCCAAGTTGATAAAGCTTGGAAACTGAGGCACGCCCAGAATCAGAACTGCAAGCATGCGCAGGATAGAGCCGTCTGTGTGTTAGAGGGGAAGAGGTAAGTGTGACACCCTGCATACCGGGGGTGGAGGGACCGGTCATCCATAACACAGGTAGAGCTTTGGGGAGACTGACCTCTTCCACATGAAAATTATGTTGATACAAAAGTTGGCAGTTTTTCTTATATAATTAATTATTTAATGTTTCTTGCTATGAGCTATCTATCTCTTATCTATATCTTTCAATGCTAAAATCAGAATATAAGGCAGTGTGCTGTGCCAGCCTCATTCCCTCTATACTGAAATGACATCTCATTAAGGAAAAAGGGGCAGAGTTTAAAAAATAATAATTGTATTTATTTGTGAATATTCCGTGCCTGTCCTGTATGAGCAGGGTTAAATGTTCCTAAAAATAACACCAATGATTCTTCATTTTATTAACAACATTCCCAATGTTAGGGTTAGAGTTAAGGCTGAATTGATTGTGGTTGAAGGTTAGATTGAGGCATTAGGTGTATCTTTAGGGTCGGATTGATGAGTTGGTTTTAGAATTTGGGCTAGAGTTGTTGTAAATTGGGATTAGATTGCTTGATATTAATGTTTAGATTGAGGTATTTAGCAAAGAATAGTCTTAGAATTGCAGTTAGAGTGAGCAAACTGGTTGAAGTTTGGTGTTAGAGTTAAAGCTTAAATAAGGAATTTTGTTGAGGTTTAGGTTCAGACTAAAGAGTTTGATTGAGGTTTGAGGTTAGTGTAGCATATAGATTATAGAGCTTGGCAGAGGTTAGGGTCAGAGTGAATTGATTGTTGGACATTTGTGGTTAGACTTAGGGTTAGACTGAAGAGCTCAGATTATGTTTGAGGTTTAGGGTAAGTGTTAGGGATAGATTATGAAGATAGGGAGGAGGGTTAGAGCTCAATTAGGACATTTTGTTAAGGATTAGGGTTAGACCGGGAAACTTGATGGAGGTTTAAGGTTAAGGTTAGGGACAGAATATGGAAATTGGTTGAGGTTTGAGGTTTAAAAAAAATGTAAGGTTAGAACAAGAAGTTTGGTTTAGGTTTATGAATGAAGAGGGTCAGAGTAAATTGTTTGAGGTTTATTATTAGAGTTAGGGTTAGAGGAGCTTGGATTAGGTTTGTGGTTTGTGTTAAGGATAGATTGTGGATCTTAATTGAGGTTTATAATTTATTTATTTAGATTTAGTTTTAATTGCATTACGAAATTGGGTTTAGTGTTAGAGTTAGGGGTTTGACAAGAGTTTGGTTGAAGTTTAAGGTCAATGTTGGAGATAGAATATGAAGCCCGGGTTAGAGTTAGAGTTAGGCTGAGGGTTAGAGCTCAATTAAAGCATTTTGCTGAGGTTGTTGAGAAGCTTGGCTGAGGTTTGCGGTTGAAGATAGAATATGGAATATGGTTGAGGATTAAGGTTCAAAGTGTTAAAGTTGGATTAGGGAATTTGGTTTACGGTTAGAGTTAGAGGTTAGACTGAATAGCTCAGTTAAAGTGTAAGAGACATAATGGAATTTAGAGATCATGAAGCCAGGGTTAGGGTAAGGTTTATTTTCAGTTTTATTGAATTGGAGGAATATTTTACAGCCTAGAGAGAAATGAAGGGGTCAGTTCCAGAATTACAAGGTAAGTTTGGGTGTTTTCCTGGTTTTTACGAACTGACTTTGACCACCCAAAACATCATATGTGTTAGCACTGCAGGTGGTGCCGGCGCCGCTGCTCCTAATTGCAGGCACGGGCGCCGGGTCCTATCTTTCAGGTAACCCACTACCTGTGTTCCATGCCTGTGTTTCCTTCATGCCGAGACTTGCTCTGGTGTTTGAGCTGGCGTGGGTAAGTCTCTCCTAATCTATGAGGTAACACACACCCTCTGTGCTCTACCGCCTATGGCTGGTTTCCTGCAGGTATTTAAAGGCACCTCCTACTACAGGAAGTTTCCGGAGCAATCTCTGGTTTACCCTGTGTAATGCTCAGTGCTAAGGTGTTCTCTCTGTTTGCTTTGCTGTGTACCGGACCTTGCTTACGTTTTTGGACTTTGCCTGTTTGCTGACTGACCCTGACCTTGGATCCTTGTTTCTGGACTTCTTGGCCACGCAAGCCCCTCGGTGCTTGCACCGGGTTTCCTGACTCCTGTGGTCAGCTGTCACTGGCCTGGGGATTGCTCTGGAGTGGCACCTGGCAGCTACCCCGCAGCCGAAGTCTATCCTCACCATCAGAGGCTCTAGTGAAGACCTGGTAGCGGCTTAGTCACGCCCCTCTGGAGTGTACCCGGTCAGTGGCACAGTGGGTCCACACCCGCTTGCATAACAATATGCACAAGAAGTGTGAGTGGCAAACATGGTTGATAGTAATTTAACATTCAAATTCTCAGGACTTCAAGAGCCAACAGCAAAAACTTTGGCTTGAGAGATACGTCAGGACATCACGCCCTTTTACTGTCACACCGCAGTGGGTGCAGGGACACACTTCATATAGGGTAAAGGGCTAAAATGGCCTGGTACTAAAAGGTAGAAGGCCCCCTTACAAATATGTCCCGAGGATCAAAGAGTGATATACTCACTGTCATATAACTGTGAATACCGACCCGGAATTGTGGAAAAAAAGCTAAAGGGCCCCTGTTGGTGAATATAAGAGAGGGTAGTATTCTGCTCCCTGTTTATTGGGCTTTTGTAATGTAGGGAGCTGTAAGGTTGTCTGCTACTGTGTGGGGGGGGCGGGGGGGGGATTACTTACATCTGTAAACATTGTAAATTTTAATTTAAAAAGGAAACACAAATTTTTAAAACTAAAAGTTTTTCCCTTTTCCTCTGTGTTCAGGATTCTGGGCTGGTTACTCCCATTATGTCACACTCTGCGTCATCTCCGTGGCATCCCTGACCACCATCATCGTTCTGTCCGTACAATGTGAGTATTTATCGATAGGAGATCTGGCTCCCCATCATTCTGTCCTATTACTTGTAACACTGACATATACCACAGTGCTAAACCAGTCCCGGTACAGAGGAGCTTGCAGTCTAATGTCCCCCCAATGGTCACCCACTATTATTGCACGTTTCCATGTATATTCCTATTAGGTTCACCTTGCTAGTTCCAGGTTGGACCCTCTTTTACTGGGCTCATTCTCCATGGCAAATAGATCCAACAAGGTCCAGGAAACATTCCCCGGAGATTTTCTCCATATTGACATTATAGAATCACACAGTGGCTGCAGATTTGTTGGCTGCTCACCTATGATTAGAATTTCGGATCCACCACATCCCAAACGTGATCTATTGGATCCGGTGACTGTGGAGGACCCCATTGTTATGAACCAATCTGAGATGATTTGAGCTTTATGACACGGAGTGTTTTCTTGAAGGAAGTAGAAGATGGGGGCACTACGGGTAAAAAGGGATGGACATGGTCAGCAATAATACTAAGGATGGCTGTGGGATTTATACCATGGTCAGTGGGCCCAAAATGTGCCAAGAAAATACTTTCATATTGTTGATGGCAAATTTTGAGCCCAAACTTTCATTTGCATCAGAAATCAACTCATCAGACCAGGTAATGTTTTTGCAATCTTCTCTTGTGCAGTTTTAGTGACCCCGCATGAATTGTAGATTCAGGTGCCAGTTCTTAGCTGACAGGAGTGGCTCTCAATGTGATCTCCTGCTGCTGTAGTCCATCTGCTCAAATGTTGGATGAGTGGTCCATTCAGAGATCTTTTCTGCAGACCTTGGGTGTAACGAGGGTCTATAAGAATTCCTATTGCCTTTCCAGTAGCCATTTTCTTCTGACCTCAACCGGCATCAACAAGACATTTTCACCCAGAGAACTTACGCCTGGGCGTTTTCCTTTACTTGAAAAATTCTCTGTAAATCCCAGAGACGGTTGTGGGTGAAATTCCTAGCAGATCAGCAATATCTCACCAGACCAGCTTGTGTAACACCAACCACGTCGCCTAACTCACCTTTCTTCCCCATTCTGATGCTCCATTTGAACGTTAGCAGGTCATCCAGGAATGTCGACATGCTAAGTTGCTGTGACGTGATTGGCTGATACTGGTATCAATAAGACGTTGAACAGGTGTACCTAACTTAGTGACTGATAAGTTTATATAGCACTGACACATACCACATTGTTGTACAAAGAACACAGAATCAGAGGAGCTTACGCTCTAATTTCAGCTGCAACGTTTGTTTAAACAAATTATTATTCTATTTTCTCTTCACTCCTGCAGTGTCTCTGGTGACTCGGCAATATGATGAATCCTCCAATATGTTAGAGATATTACAGCGGGATCATGGCCACCTGAAGTCTAGCCTTACCAGTGATATTTTCAGAAAAGAGTCCGTGGCTCGGGAACTTCAGGAAACCATCAGAAAGACAAAGGAAGAATTGGAGATAACTAAGCATAATCTCCGGGTGAGTCCGGAGGAAGGGGAGCGCAATAAACAGAAGCTGCAGAGCATCCTCCAGGAGAAAGCACAGGCTGACATCACAATAACTAACCTGAGAAGAAATCTCCAGGATACAGAAAACCAGCTACAAGGAAAAAGCAATGAACTATCCGGGTAAGTGAATGTGATTCATCACCCAGAGGTTTACATACATGAGAGGTGAATGTCCATGTAACTTCGCCAGGTGTGTTGTTATTTTTGTATTATTTCTTAGTTTGATAAATATGGATTATTGCATAGGGTAACAAGTGATTACCCAAAAGGAGAGTCGGAAAATATATTCAAATAACACAGTTGCCAAGCCTGGAAATTGTTAGTAAATAAATCTAGGAGAAGAAAAGAAAGGCTTTTTTTGCAAAGTTAAATTAAAACAGATATATTTTACCCTCAGTCAGGGATAGTTCTCCTATGCTAGTTGGTGTCTACTGATCCCGTGTTTAGGGTAACATGCACGGTCATAGTAACATTAACATCTTTTGTCTCGAACCCGACGCATTTCGCTCAAAGGCTTCTTCAGGAGATTTTTAGACCGAAACTGTTTATAACAAAAAACATAATCTTATTACATAGCGTAATATAAACATATTATACCAAATAGAGATAACATAATGAAAAATGGTGATACAAGATAAGTAAGAGCAAATTCACATGATAGATATTAAGTGTAACAATTTAAAAGAATAAATTTTTGAATTACTTGGTATTGAAGTAACAATTGGATTACTTTTGAGAAATTAAGTAAGGTGGGAGTTGGAATACTGGGTATTCAGGTGTTGGAATATCGAGTAATCAAGTTTCAAATCTGGATTCAAAAAAGTATAATAAATGGAAACAGGAAATCAACATATAGCCTGGACATGACCAGGGGACAGCATTAGAAGCCTTCCTCTGCCATGACCAATCAATCCACCCCACCAATTAATCCCCCAAAGTAAAGAAAACCACAACACAATTTCTTGGTGAAAAATTGGCCACAGCAGCCCCCTTTTATTAACCATTTAATATAGGGAGGGAGGGTGGGGATGCAGTCCCACAGCAATAATTTTCAAAGGATCTGCCCTGCTCCCCAGACCTCTTCTTTTTAACCCCTAAACTCTCACCACCCCTCAATCTTCTACTCCAATCCTAAACCCTGATTTTCCCGCATTTTTACTCATTAACATACATTACATATATATATATATATATATTTTTTTAAACTATTAACCTCTTTTGCCCACGTGCCTGCTTCTGCCTTTCCTCTTGAACTTTTGACCCCCTCCCTTGATTGCTTCTGAACTTTTCACCCCCTTTACATATCCAGTCTTCAATGCTCCCCCTGTCATGAGGCCCTCCGCCCATAGATGTCATTTCAGGCCTGCTTTTCTTGAGAAATCTTGTATAGGGAGTAAGACTTACTTGAAGGTTGGCTGCAGCTAAAAGGATATTTTGTTGGTTTAATCCTATTTTCTGTAACGTAAGTTATGGCAACGTTTCCCTTTTGACTTTTGGATAATAATGGTCAGGCAGGAAACCCCATTCAGCCAGTAAGTGGTGCAATGAAGTCTAATACAGAAAAAAACATTGAGCCAATTTATTGGTATGCGGTGATTTGATCCATTTGATTCTTTCTTATATATACATCCTACATAATTGTCTATGGAGCTTGAAATATACACAAGCAGCCAATATTCAGCCAGTGCTGGGCTTTCCTATTGGAAGGTGCACGAGGCTATGCAAACTTTTATTTGCAGAATAAAAATGTGTACACAGTGATGTATGTATGAGACAGACTGGAGTATGGATATAAACATCCTAAATTACATCAGTGAGGTATTTCTATGTTTTAAAGATAAACCCCCAACAAAGATATCTTAAAGGGGAATTAAACCCTGGGGATACTCACCGTTCTCCATTCCATCTTCGTTAGTCTGGGCCAGGGTGATTCCTGCACAGGCACACAGGAGTTCATTCCGTCCCAGCACCCACAGGGGAAGATGGGATGTGCGGGGCATTCCTGCACCCAATACGTGCCTGATGCCAAATTATAGTTCTCTTACAATTCTTGTGTAGGAAACCCCGGAGTTGTTGGAGGGATAAGCAACATTAGGAGCCCGTGGGGTGTATTGTAATGCAAAAGGAGCGCTGATAGGAGTAGGGTGACAGAGAGAGCTCATCAATACCTTTCCTTTACTGCCCAACTGTAGGACGAGGGTGGCTCCATGAGCCCAAAGGAAGTATGCTGTCATTTAAATCCTAGATCCAGCCAAACCATTGCACTCAGCTTCAAATAGATAATGGGTTATACAGCCTTTTTACTCCTGAGGGATCCCCTATTGAAACCTGTTCTTTGGGGATTATTAGGGAAAAAAAAGTAAAAATGGTGACCAGTCAAAGGAATTTTCTACTACAGTGGTGGCTGGAATACAACTTTTATAGACAAGTAAAAACATAATTAGAGTCATTCAGCTGGCCTTACCAAGTGGCTTTGGCCACCAAAATATCCTGGTATCATTCATGGAAGGTCCATCAGCCACAGTCAGACTGCCATCTTTTTCCATGTTGGGGAAATTCCCCACTCGTATCCTTTCCAGGCACAATTCGCATTCTTAGCTCAGTGGACATGTCTAATGTCTAAACTCCCCTGAAGAAGCCTATACGTGTGAAATGTGTCAGTATTTACTTAGGAACTCACATAAAAAATGTTATATCTCATTCTTGTTATATTTGAAATATAAGAAGTAAAATTCAAGCTTATATTTTATCTCAGCCCTCACAACCTCTCTTTTTACCTCTCTGGGAGCACAAACATGTGAAATGTGAAATATTCTAGGATAATTGAAATGACAGAAGTAGATGAAATGATTCTCATGATACAATGTGATACAATGACCGTTATTTCCACTACAGCTGTAAAAATAATTTGGAATCAGCCATGCGGCAGAAGCGGAAAGACAACCAGGAAATTACCAATTTGAAAAATGCTCTCACTGCTACTAAAAGGGATCTGAGTACAGAGAAAGCCGATCTAGCCCGGAAGACAGAAGAACTCTCTACGGTGAGGAAGACTCTGAGTGACCTTCAGGAGGAGCAGGAAAAATCCCAGCTTCAGCTGAAGAAGCTCCATGACCTGGAGGAGAAGATGAGGGTAGCTAAGAATTGCTTCTTCAAAACCTGTAAGTGTGCAGAGTGTGCCGGGATCTCACAGAAAATGGAGAATCAAATTCTTGTCACCTAAACGTTTATCCCCAAATTGGGTTACTCAAGTAGAGGTAGACCTTTCCCCCTTTGTTGTTTAGTTAGGTTGCTGTGGCCCAATTTTCTTACCTAAGGGTTACCCGGGCTTATTCAGGTGTCACCTTAACCTGGGTGGCCATTAGGACTGTGCATTGGCCAGAATCTGGAGATATGATATATATCATGATAGAAGGCTTATATGTCAATGTATTGTGAGATTGCATGTCATTTCTCGAAATCTGTCATAGCACAAAAAATTCTGCAATGGTCCAGTATTGCCCTACCAGTCCCCACCATTATTCTAATCCTGAATGTTACCCATATTGCTTGAAAACAACGAGTTTCCCTTACTCTGAGACCTGACTGCTGCCTGTTGCCAATGTAAATATTGGGGTGTTGATCACCCTTATACCAGTGGTTGATAATAACAGACAGGTATAGGTGCTGTCCTCTGTCCAACAACTGATGTGCCAACCAAAACCCATTATACACGGCTTAATCAGGACCAAGCATGCTTAGCACTGACAGGTTGGCCAATACTTCCATGAGCTCATTGGGAAAACTGGCCCCCAGGTTATACAGGAAACACGCAGAAGGATATTTCCCAATTTTAATAGCCATCAACTATTTGTGGTCTATTTATAAAGCGATGAATCAGAAATCCACTAAACATTCTCTGGAGGAGAATCTTCCAGACTTGTGTCTCTAAAGAATGTTGGATGAATTCTAGATTCACTGCTTTGTAAATAGACCCCAGTGGGTGGAATGTACAACTTTCTTGTATTTGGTCACTCATGAAGAAGTTTGGCTGCTGGCCTTATACCCACCTTAATATCCGTGGATTTACTTAGAGGAGAGGAGGGATTCATATTAATGCTGAAAGTGAAGTCATTCTCTCCATCAGTGACCACAATTAAACCACAGTTACCACATTTTACATTCATAGTTACAAGCTTTCATTTTCTTTCCAGGTGATGGTGAGAAGAACGAGGAAAAGTCTGGTAAGTTTTTCTTTCAGAATAGCCATGTGTTTAATATATTCTTCAACCGGGGTGGAGGAGGAGGGATGTGGGGCGATTTGGGGTGTAGACAGGGAGAGAATAAGTTTGGGTACGTGATGGGTCAAGCATGAGCAAAGTCTAACTTTTGGCAAGGGCAGATGGAATACCCCCATATCCTAGCACATCTCTGATTACATGCTGATCCTAATACACAACCCCCTCCATCTTCCATAGACACGGCTGCCATCTGTCCATGGGGCTGGAAGAAGATGGATGAAATGTGTTACTATTTCTCCAGTCAGAGTGATGTTCGATACAAGGCGGCCGAGGACTGCACAATGAAAAACGCCACACTGGCCAAAATACAGGAGAGCGACTCCACTCTGAAGGTACCAAAATATTTTATTATAGAGAATAATACAATGTAACACAATGTAATCACACATCAATGGCCATCTATGGGGTATCTTTGTATTGGTAAAATTAAAAATAGCGCCATTGGTTTCTGCTCTAATAATATATTTCATTTGTTTTCCTTTAAAAGTTTGAAATGGTAAAAAAATTGTATTGCTAAATGGTAAAAAAAATTTGTGTGATGACCCCCATTCCCCACCCTATGTTCCAGCCGATGGAAATTCATGAATAAATTAAAATAAAATCAATTTATCAGTCACTTTCATACGGCCCAAACCAGCGTCCGCTCCCACTGGGGAAAGCATCTCACTTGGCCAGGCCGGTGCTGAATGAGGATCCGGATCCATTATTCATACATAATCGGGGTCCCACATTGATCAGACCAAGGTCTAATCACCCCATAGATGAGATGACCCAGAATCTCACTGCTACTAAAAGGGATCTGAGTACAGAGAAAGCCGATCTAGCCCGGAAGACAGAAGAACTCTCTACGGTGAGGAAGACTCTGAGTGACCTTCAGGAGGAGCAGGAAAAATCCCAGCTTCAGCTGAAGAAGCTCCATGACCTGGAGGAGAAGATGAGGGTAGCTAAGAATTGCTTCTTCAAAACCTGTAAGTGTGCAGAGTGTGCCGGGATCTCACAGAAAATGGAGAATCAAATTCTTGTCACCTAAACGTTTATCCCCAAATTGGGTTACTCAAGTAGAGGTAGACCTTTCCCCCTTTGTTGTTTAGTTAGGTTGCTGTGGCCCAATTTTCTTACCTAAGGGTTACCCGGGCTTATTCAGGTGTCACCTTAACCTGGGTGGCCATTAGGACTGTGCATTGGCCAGAATCTGGAGATATGATATATATCATGATAGAAGGCTTATATGTCAATGTATTGTGAGATTGCATGTCATTTCTCGAAATCTGTCATAGCACAAAAAATTCTGCAATGGTCCAGTATTGCCCTACCAGTCCCCACCATTATTCTAATCCTGAATGTTACCCATATTGCTTGAAAACAACGAGTTTCCCTTACTCTGAGACCTGACTGCTGCCTGTTGCCAATGTAAATATTGGGGTGTTGATCACCCTTATACCAGTGGTTGATAATAACAGACAGGTATAGGTGCTGTCCTCTGTCCAACAACTGATGTGCCAACCAAAACCCATTATACACGGCTTAATCAGGACCAAGCATGCTTAGCACTGACAGGTTGGCCAATACTTCCATGAGCTCATTGGGAAAACTGGCCCCCAGGTTATACAGGAAACACGCAGAAGGATATTTCCCAATTTTAATAGCCATCAACTATTTGTGGTCTATTTATAAAGCGATGAATCAGAAATCCACTAAACATTCTCTGGAGGAGAATCTTCCAGACTTGTGTCTCTAAAGAATGTTGGATGAATTCTAGATTCACTGCTTTGTAAATAGACCCCAGTGGGTGGAATGTACAACTTTCTTGTATTTGGTCACTCATGAAGAAGTTTGGCTGCTGGCCTTATACCCACCTTAATATCCGTGGATTTACTTAGAGGAGAGGAGGGATTCATATTAATGCTGAAAGTGAAGTCATTCTCTCCATCAGTGACCACAATTAAACCACAGTTACCACATTTTACATTCATAGTTACAAGCTTTCATTTTCTTTCCAGGTGATGGTGAGAAGAACGAGGAAAAGTCTGGTAAGTTTTTCTTTCAGAATAGCCATGTGTTTAATATATTCTTCAACCGGGGTGGAGGAGGAGGGATGTGGGGCGATTTGGGGTGTAGACAGGGAGAGAATAAGTTTGGGTACGTGATGGGTCAAGCATGAGCAAAGTCTAACTTTTGGCAAGGGCAGATGGAATACCCCCATATCCTAGCACATCTCTGATTACATGCTGATCCTAATACACAACCCCCTCCATCTTCCATAGACACGGCTGCCATCTGTCCATGGGGCTGGAAGAAGATGGATGAAATGTGTTACTATTTCTCCAGTCAGAGTGATGTTCGATACAAGGCGGCCGAGGACTGCACAATGAAAAACGCCACACTGGCCAAAATACAGGAGAGCGACTCCACTCTGAAGGTACCAAAATATTTTATTATAGAGAATAATACAATGTAACACAATGTAATCACACATCAATGGCCATCTATGGGGTATCTTTGTATTGGTAAAATTAAAAATAGCGCCATTGGTTTCTGCTCTAATAATATATTTCATTTGTTTTCCTTTAAAAGTTTGAAATGGTAAAAAAATTGTATTGCTAAATGGTAAAAAAAATTTGTGTGATGACCCCCATTCCCCACCCTATGTTCCAGCCGATGGAAATTCATGAATAAATTAAAATAAAATCAATTTATCAGTCACTTTCATACGGCCCAAACCAGCGTCCGCTCCCACTGGGGAAAGCATCTCACTTGGCCAGGCCGGTGCTGAATGAGGATCCGGATCCATTATTCATACATAATCGGGGTCCCACATTGATCAGACCAAGGTCTAATCACCCCATAGATGAGATGACCCAGAATTTTAGTTGATGTTAGAGTTGATCTGTAAAAGAGATTTGTTGGAATCAGGCAAATTTTGGAGCCAGGACCAACATTACCATTCCATGTGACCAGTCTCTAGGCAATGGTAGGTTATGAGAACACTTTAAGCTTCAGCCTAAATAATTACCAAATTCAGAATGAAGAGTTCTAATTACATATGAATATCAGCAAAGATAATAATTGGTGTCACATGACATCAGTAAGATTGGTTCCTGTTGGAAATGGTTGTAATGAGATCTTCTTTCTCCAACATCTACCCAGTCAATAATAACCGAACTACATCTCTCGCCCCCATCCCATGGTCATCTCCAACCTCACCTCTGTCCACATACCATGAAGTTTCTTTAATAGGTGATGGACAATTGTATCCCTCTGTAAAAATATAAGTATTATCAAAAATTTAATTCTGCTTTGGAAAACTAACGCACAAATATGATTGGCTGTTATGGGTAAGTTTTGTTATAGACATAAGGACAAGTTCTGCAGATGTTGTCACTTGGGATTTCACACCGAGATATTCGCTTTTATACATTCCAGGATTGGATTCGGGAGGAAGGAAAACATTTCTGGATTGGTCTGTCTAAGATTCATAATGAGTGGAAGTGGTCGGATGGGAGCATTGAGTGAGTTATTTTCCCAATATTTGTATGTAAACTACAAGGAGGAAAGATGCAATGGGGGTGATTTACTAAAGGAGTTCAGGCTGTACACTTAGCAAAGTTAATTACACAACTCAACAAAAAAATGTTTTTTTCACTTGCCAAAGATATTTCAATATATTTAGTGTATCTCGGGTCTGCTGAATCCAGAAATGACATGAGTTACATTGGATTGGCTCTAGTTCTTGTGATACAGGAATCGGAATAGACAATTGTACCAACAAATGATAACTCAGCATATTATTATCAATCTTTATTTACACCGATGTTTTGTATTTTATATAATAAATGTAGAATTATTCTCATGAAACTTTCATTCGCCTTCTTTTTATTCACACATTTTCTTTTTTTACAGAAATATGAGTTCTACCAGAAGAAGTTGTATAAATGACCCGAATGTATTTTGTTACATTTGTGGTGAATATTACAGAAACATTACAGAATTGGTGAAACAAGCATATCTTGTATATTTTGGTATTAAACTGGGGGCCCAAGATAAGTATTGGGCCCCCTATATGGTATGCGTCAGTGTACCAATGGTATGGGGAGAGCCCAGAACTCATCATAATGATTGTTATTTGTGTGCTGGGAATGGAAAAGAATCGTTACAAGAAACACAAGTGGGAGTACGGTGATATGGAATCAGCGACCTGTGCCGCATGGTGCCGACGTTCCCATAGCGGTGTTCATCTGTTTGGCAAGAAAATGTTAGTTGATCAGTGTAATCAATCTGCAAGGGAATTTTCAAGCAAACATTCTATTTTTTTATACCATGATTGGTAATGTCTAAGTTTTTGGTGAATTTTTACCTCGTACACTAAACTAAGTGCACAGACTAAATTTCCTTAGTAAACCAGATCTGTGGAATGTTGAAGAAAATCGTCATTTCAGCTTTTGTTAAGTTTCTCTAAAACAAAATCTGGATATCATCAACCCTTTTGTTTCATGCTATATCCAAGCTCCTCAGTGGTCATCATTTAGAGTGCACCATTGCTGAGTTTAGGTGAGGCGATCCAGGGTGATCTGGTTGGATTTGGATCCATTAATTGGAGGTTCACCAATCTCTCCTGCCAGCGCTGGGTTTACCATTAGATCCTATGCGGGGAGATTGAGGCAGCTTTTCCTGTACGGTTTTCTGCCTCACACCTTGTCTCCATTATTAGTAGACAGGTAATATCAGCTTGTTTATAGAATTCTCAAATATTTCGGAATATTACAGCAATGAATAGCACAGATCTAATAATTCCAGTTCCTTCATGTTCTTCAGATGTAAAACAGATCTAGGAACATTTTTCTTATTTTTTTCCAGGAAAGATTTGCAATCCAAGGGGGATCTCTGTGCCAAGGCCTCACCCACCCTGCACGTCCAGTCTTGTAGTTCTTCTCTGCCATGGATCTGTCAGAAGAAGGCCATGGAATGCAGATTAGGGATGGAGAATCTGCGCTGCTTCATGGAGAAGATAAATATATAGAATCATAATGTACAGACTGCTAAAACCAATAACAGCCAATCATACCTATCCATTGTAGTCAGATCAGAAAACATGTATGTGTGTGATCAATAACGTTTTATACAGATCAGCAACGTGATTGTGTTTCTTATATCGGCTTCCTACGCTGCTTTTTCTCCAGCTTTGTCCATGATATATCATGTGTAATCGTGTAATGGGTAAAAATGTTCATATTAAGGGAGTTCTGAATAAAAAACAGGAAGAAGTAAGGAATATGAAAGGATCTGTTATCAGAAAATGAACCTCTTTCTCTGCTCACCTTAAGGTTCTGGGCGCTCACCAGTCCCCCAATCTAGCTTTGCCCTCTTCACCTGTACCAGGCCCCCGTTTAGCTTCCGGGGGTAGCTGCACCACCCCAACACCCCGTTGCCCCCAGGACTTCTGTTTGCAAGGGATGGTGATAAAGCAGAACCAAGATTCCAGCAGAGACAAGTCCAGAATACGGAGCAGAGGTCCTACACAGGTAACAAGTCCAACAGACGAGATATCCAATGGTAAAGACAAAGTCGGGGTCACAGGTAGGAAGTCAGCCCAGGCAGCATACAATCTCAGAAACAGTCAGCGACAGAAAATCCAACAAATAAACACTCAGCTTTTTTTTTTCTTATATTTTTATTACAAAAATAGAAAATGTATGCACAAAATAATAAAAGTATTTCCAAAAAACAAAGAAAACAGTTTGCATAAACAAAAAACATCTTTTCTGACAACCAAAGAAAATAAAGTCCATCCAGAGAAAAAATAAAACATTATATGTAGATAGAACCATAAGAGTCCATATGTTAAGTATACAGAATTTTTGGCAAACGACAACAAGAAGATATTTCACGGTTTATGACATATTACAGCGATTTACCTTTATTATTACAATGGCAGAGTATTCCACATGAGGATGCGCCAAGTTCTTCAAGCTTTCACTTTACCCAATTGTTTACAATCTAATAAATAGAATTCATACATTTTGCTAACAGCGTATTTATTACACTCTTGATACAATTTGTTGTAACCCATAGGACTCGGCCTTTCTCTTGGGTACCAATGGAGGAGAGCCGCCTCATGATCCAATCTGTGGAGGCCTGTAAGGAATGTCAGCAATGGAGCCATTGACTTCCACACTTGTCTTATGTATGAACAATTCCCAAATAGGTGGAGGAGCGCTTCCTCCGCTACAACCTTCTCCGGGACAAATAGCGCTATTTACAAAGCCCCTCGTGTGCTGGAAGGCTCTGAGCGCTAGACATTTGTGTATTGCCAGGATGAAGCTTTCAGCTCATTTTATAACAAGGATTTATTTCCATGCTTCCAGATTATTTCTGATATTTCTGTAGTGTAGCCGGCTACTTTGCCTGTCTCTGCGTTGATTTGGATTTGCCTTCTCAGTTTTTGTAAATCCGTTACCTGGGAAGTTCATTTCTGTCCGGTTTTATTTGTCTAAAAGCGGTTTTTCGTGAAAATGTATTTTACAGTATAATATAATAGTATGAGTATAATAAAGTGTTAAACACAAAATCATGTCAAAATAATACATTAAATAAATTAAAATATATATATATATTTAAAATTGTTTTTTTTCAGGGGGGTAATATATTTATTTCACAATTTTGAAGACTGAAAAGATGAATACATTTTTCCAAGATTTCATACTGCTTGGATGGAAAGATAAGTACCGGAGCATTTTGTGAGGGGTGATGCCACTCCCTTCCCATAAAAATGTATCCAGCGCAATATTTTAAGTAGTAATTCCAGTTCTTTAAGCTTAGGACTTTTGAGACAAAAGGTGAAGTAGCTGCTCCATAGAAAGATTTTGAGATCAGGAACATCTTTACCTCCATCTTCTTTTAGAGATTTTTTGCCTTTTGAGCTTCTCAGCCGTGTAATTCCAGAACAAAGGAAACATTGGCCTGGTCAGACTTGTCACGGTTCTATATACAAGGCTCAGGTATAAGATTGGTGGCAGAAGTACAGACTTTATAATCTAAACTTTCCCTTCCAGAGTCAGTGTCCTCAAGCACCAAAAATCATTCCATTTTATAATTTTACTTTTAGTCCCAGCTTGTTATTCCATTGTTATTTTTATCAAAGAAAGGATTTTGCTGTTATTGCTTTGGGTGAAGTTTTGTAGCTCATGTTGTTGCCAGTCACCTATTGTTCAGAAAATTTAGTTTAAACCCAGAGCCATCACAGAAAAAACTGATTTTTAAAATAGCTCTTGCAAAAAACGATTGTCAGATCCCTGGTAATTATAATAGATTTAGAACAATAAGAATAGGCATGGTAATAGGCGGTCTAGACAAAAATAGTACACATACAATCCATACATATAACAAAGTCTATTAGCACCTTCCTACAGTACACTGGTAGGTAACAAAACAGACATAATAAAATCATGGCATATAATGTGCTAATACCGCCTAGGTACATATAGTATCTAGAACACAATACAAATAAGTACAAAATTAGTAATTGCCTTAAACAATTTTAGAGCAAAACCAATCCAAAAAAACATTTTGAAAAAGAAAAAAGGGAAAAACACATTATACATATCACTAAGTATCAACTAATAACTATACATATACATTATACATATCAACTAATAGTTGTAACTTAGCCTGACTTGGATATAGCACAAGGGACGGAGGGAAGACCGTGGCACCAAGAGGCTCAAGCCAAGAGGACAACCAACAAGACTCCATATTTCAGATAAATAACTATAAATAAGGGGGTTTGTACTGGGCGAGATGTATGGCGGCAGAATTCATACACAGCTGTGACACTTTGCTGAGGGTGACGTCATGCCCCCATTACCCCATTGTACATGCCCCTTGGTAGATTTATTTGTTAGGACACCCCCCATACAACAACAGTGCGGCTCCATAACCCAAAGTGAAACTATGGGGGAGAAGATGCCAAGTGAGCATTTGTAGTGGGGTGGCCAGCACCCCAGGATGCAAAGTGTCAGAGGTACAGGTGCTGGCCCCACTGACAGGAGTGGCCGTAGGATTTCTGCATTGTGCTTGACATCTCACTGCAGATGCCAGCAGCAATAGCAAATCTTTTATTTCTGCTAGAGGAGCTGCGGACACTGGGTATTTCCTTTCAGTTGTAATCCGATTGTCATACAATGTAGGACAATCAGATTGCAATATAACGTTTGTTTACATTTTTAACCACCTGAGAAAAGATCGGGTTTAACACTTTTTGCAAGTGTTTTTACCCCGAACATGGTCAGGTTTAACGGCCAGGTGGTTAAAACATTCCAAGTTTACAAAACAAAACCAGCTATTGTGCTAAATGGTACAAAAAAGTATCAAATGTAGCAACATAGATTAGGATAACACACAAAACAGCCCCTCCTTAAAAAAAATATTTAGGACAAATGAAAAAAGCAAGTTAGACAACCCCCGTATATATACTTATCATTATGTGCACAGGTGCATTACGTGAAATTTGGCTGTTTGTTTTTTTCCAGTTTGACATTTTTATATTCATTTATTGATCTGATCTTTTAGATTTGTTCACCAGTAAACATTATTATGTTATTCAAGAAAAAACAAAAAAGTAGGATAGAATTTATTAATAAAGGGTTTTATTTAACCACTTCTTTTCTGTTCCAAAAGCGTTACAGGTTTTCATGAAATTTTTATTTTTTAAATTGTAGACCTGTAACTTACAGAAATATGTCCGAATAGGGGTCTAGTAAATATCATGAATATAAAAAAAGTTTGAAACACACAATCATGTAAAAAAAAAA
>NC_092863.1:107470538-107491166 GCF_032062135.1 Pyxicephalus adspersus | reverse complement strand
CTTTTTTGTATTGAGTTCAATGCAAAGGAACTCAATACAAAATTTTGAATTTCCCGCCCCGCCTCCCTCCCAAACCGACGCATGCAGCGACGTCACCGGGAAACCCCCGTGATCGTCACTGCACTCACCGGCTGAACACAAAAGAGGACAGACGTGTCCGGAGGAGCGGAGGGAGAAGTGAGTATTTTTTTTTTTTTTTCGTGATTTTTTCTTTTGCTGAGGGAGAAGAAGCCGGCCGGCATTTTCTTCTAAGCCGGCCGGCTTAGAAGAAGAAGCCAGCTGGCTTCTTCTTCCCGAAGAGGACACCCGACGCTGGAGGACGACGCTGGAACACGACAGATGGATGATCAGTGAGAAAAGTTCGGGGTTATCGAAAATAGTAACTTTTTTTAGCCCGTACCAAGGTCGGACTTATCGGTTAGGTGGATAATGTGTTTGTGTTTAGTGTTTTCAACTTTTATTTTGTACAGGTTATCCCATAATGAAAGTATGATTCCCACAGCTGCATTCATTTATTAGTACAGCCATGGGACTACTGACAGAGTGGGATCCCCAGGCACTAGGGGTTACATGAGGACAACACACCCCATTCTGCTCTAGTGCTCCGTGATTGGCTGTGCCAAGGGGATCCCTGATGATTCTTGAGCCATCATCAGGGTTTCCCCTGTTCATCCATTCATCACTAGAGCTGAATGGGGTGCCTTATCCTCATGTAACCCCGAGCGCCTGGAGATCCCACAATGTCAGTAGTCCCACAGCTGTATTGATAAATGAATGCAGCTGTGGGAATCATACTGTCATTGTGGGATAACCTAGCAAAAAGTAAAAGTAGAACAGTTACCCTGAACACGCACATAAAATAAAATATTTTAACAAAAAAAAGGTTTGTATTATTTTTTGTACACATATTTTAAACCTTTCAGGAAATGAATAAGGGGTTTAATGTACCCCTATACTAATTCCCCAGGGTGGGGTGGTGGAGATCTGGGAGTCTCCAGAGATAAATATATATCTCTGTTCTGATTTTAGTCTATAATAATATGTATTTATGTATTTATCATAGATATCTCGACATGTATTTATATAATATATACACATATAGTCAGGAGCTAGATAGTACAAAGAGTGCATTTCATATATGACAATTTATATCTTAGCATAAGGTATGTTGATATCGACATATCTAGATACTATAGGAAGTTACTATAGGTTTCATAGAATATAAATTTATTCTTGTTTAAATATTTTTGTTCATGAAAAAAACTTTCTTTTAAGCACCTTGAGTTATATTACTACTGTGAAATGTCTTTAATACTAACTAATAGTTTATAATTATAGTACGTACACACTGATACTATGACCTATACTATGACAAAATTGCCATACAATAACGGGAAGTTTCTGCTTGTCTTGATATGTCGATATCTACATACCTTATGCTAAGATATAAATTGTCATATATGAAATTCACTCTTTGCTCTGTGCCAACATCTGCAATGATCCTTACAGTAACACAAATTGCAATAACAGCAATCAAAAAACCATGCTTGTGTAAGCACATAGATCACTTTTATCATTATATTATTAACAATGGACAGCCCGTTATCCACAATTTATACTTTTATTTATTTGTGATTGTACTATGTTTGCTCTTCTTACACTGATGTCATGAAGTTTGTGAAAATCAATCGTTTGCCACTTCTTTTTTCCTACTTCTTTTGACTCATTACGGGGTTGGCTGCTTTACCGCTCATTTTAGGTTGGGGCTCGTTCTCTATTTTCTTGTTATTTCTCACCTAGTATAAATGTTTGAAACATTTGAACAGCCCAAACATTTTTATAAGTCTAAGTGAAAGATGTGTGCCATTAGAAAGAATGATTTGACGTTTAATGTGACGTTTGAACAGTGAACAGTGACGTTTAATGCAAGCTCACCAGCTACCGGGGATACGTGGCTTGGAGCGAGAGAGCATTTCAGTTGATAACTGCCGGGAGAATACGCCATCGTATACTCGCCTAGTAAAATTTGCTTGATAAATAGGTTTTTGGCGTCCAATTCCGGATCGCGATTACTTGCGCAAGCGAGCTTCTGATTTGGCTTCATGAATCAGGCTCAATGAGTGAAAGAACAGAAGATGTTGCCATTCCATATTTGCAGTACCTTTGGTTGATTGTTGTTCCTTTTCCAGTGTAAAGGATTGAATTGCATATGTAGCCATTCGACGATTCGCACAGCATGTAGGATTTCACGCCAAATCGTCCCCTCTTTGACGCAATGTATTGCACCCAGCTGAGCCTCCCCTTGTAAGCCATTAGATATTCTTCTTTGCTGACATCTCTTTCTGGCACATAGGTTTGCTGCAAGTTTTTTAGAATCATTTGAGACACTTGCCAATCTTTCTTTAGTTTTGGTGCAGGATGAGTAGTTTCATCAATTTCTTCATTGTTTGCAAAGTGCAGGTACTTCATGATGAGGGAAAAGCGGTATTCTGGCATGACTGGGCCAAAGAATGGAGTGGCAAACATTTTATTCTTAGACCAATACCAGGTCTGCAGAGGTTTGTCCACCGCTCCCTGAAGTATTACTAAGACCAGAAATAGCCAATTGTCACCTTTGCTCACAGGTTCCCAATTTCTGCCTCTTGCACATCTCAGGTGTGGAGCACCGAATTGTTGTGCAGCGTACATGTTTGTTTCAGCAACTATTTTTTCAATAACTTCATCGGCCAGAAAAAAATTCAACAATTTTCACACCTGGTGCTCCAGTAAATGGGAATCTTGGGGGCGCTGCCTGGGCTGCATCAAGGTCTATAGAGCACCAAGTGCGTACAGTACTGTCCTCAGGTTCAGATTTGTCGCTCAGTTAACTTTGGCTGATGACAAATTTCCTGGTGAATCATTATCGCTCGATTTCACAAGTGACTCCAAATCGCTGTTGCTGCTTTATAGTTGTTCAGTTTTAGGAGGACACCCTGCAACATACGCGTGATTATTATTCTCCTCCTTCATTTGAATACTAAACAAGTGCAATACTGTATAACGCTAAATCATTGGAGGGCCAATGGGGTGATTCCAAGAGCCTCCAGGGCACAAACTAGGGATTCCCATTAAATTCTAAATCAGATAAATCTCACAGAGACCTCTGGTAGGAGACACAGCGATTTGTTACTTCTACAAGAAAAGCCATCTGCATGAAAGATAAAATGTTTTACAGTCTATACAGCGGATATATAAAGTGTACACACCCCTGATAAGATGCCAGGTTTTAGTGATAAAACAAAATGATCGGCCTGTGATATATCTTCATACACAAGGGATTTTACACTGGACGTTTCAGAATCTGAGATATCTGCTGCAAGGGTATTACCTGAAGGGCTGGGCCAAGAAAGGATGTTAGAAAGCCTGCCATACACAGCATTACATTGAGAAATCCGATGAAGCGTAATACTCCCCCATTCTCCTTCCTTGCAGGCATTTGATATCATCTTGGTGGATTTTCAGTTGATTGAAGAGATAATAAGTCACAAGAGGTTTTAAGGTAACATCTGAGCCACCAGCAGACACCAGGATCTTAAAACTATTTTTCATCCTCGCCCCCCCAGAGACAGGACCACGGAAAGAAACGCCACGTCCTGAAAACATAGAGAGAGAAAAAAGGAAAACTGCCTAGGAGTGATCGCTATCTGGCAGCACCTGCCCCAATAGCAGCATGGGGGCTCGGAATACCCCCAAGGCCTGAGGCAGGCTGGTCTCCTATTGATCTTTAACACTCCAGCACAGATCAGCCCAGCTAAACGCAACACCAGGCACTGGGGCCCCGGAGAAGAGAGGCTATAGGGACCCGGCAGCCAATAACAGATATTAAATGAATTAATTATTAATGAACTCCAAATCCCCTTCAGCTGCTCACCGTCTCAGAGCAGGTTATGCCGGGAGATCATTCACAGCCAAAGGGAAACCGGGGGTGCCGCAGGCTGCAGAGCAGAGAGCTGACTATTTTCCTGATCTCCCCTGCTGCTGCGAGCGACTCCATCGAAGGGAATAACCTGGCCGTAAAGACCTGAGTGGCCTACAGCACAGGAACGCTACTCAAATGATTGTCCTTCCTAAGACCCAATTTACAGATAAAAGCAGCAAAAGCCGCACAATGATCACCTTGGCTGAATAAAGTTATTAAATAAAGTCCCTTGGATTTCACGCATGTCAGCCCATGTCCTTGCTTAGTGGTCCAGGTCCCTCTACGTGAGGCTTGTGTCCATTTCAAGTGTTCAGTTAAAGAATTTATTAGCTGGATATTCCACTTCCTTTCGTGTTTTTCATTGACCTCAGCTGATGACCCCACATGAACTTTACCTCCCCTGACCTTACAGGATCAGGAGGGATTTTCCCCTGTTGGAGCAAATGAAACCCGGGGTTATTAGGAGTTTTTTTTTTTTTGCCTTCCTCTGGATCATCTGTATATAGGTTTTATTTGGGATGTTTATTTCTCTAGTGGTTGAACTTGATAGATTTTTGTCTTTTTTCAACCAAACTGCCTATATAACTATATAACTGACCTGCTGTGTGTACTGACTACATACACTCCCCGGTCACTACAGAACTGCCGTAACTCCTTGTGTAATAATTCCATCAAGGCCCTGGAAACATTCTTCAGGGATTAGCTTCATAGTGACATGATATCATCCCACCCCACACGTCACATCCATGATGAGAATCTCCCATCCCCCACATCCCTATGGTTCTTCATTGGATGGAAATCTAGTGACTGTGGGGGGCCGTTTGAGTCTTGGGACCACCTTGTGACACGACGTGTATTCCTTCTGAAAGCAGCCATCAGAAAATGGGGACACAGCCCACATAAAGGGATGGACATGGTCAGCAACAATAGGCCGGTAGGTCGGGGGGTTTAAACTATGGTCAGAGGGTACTAAGGGGCCCAAACTCTGCCAAGTACATAACTCCCCACCCCACCCTCAGAATTACGCTATCACCAGGCTGAACCATTGACCCCAGGCAGGATAGATTCATGCTTTCATGTTGTTGAAGCCAAATTTTAACCCATCCAAACGTGAGAACCGAAACTGAGACTGGCTCAATATTTCCAATTTTCTTTTGCCCAGTTTTGGTGACCCCGTGTGAATTGTACCCTCAAGTGCCTGACAGCAATGGTAGCCTGGAATTTACTGTTACAGCCTTTATATCAGCTGGAACTTTGCTGGCCATTCATCTCTGACCATCAACATGGCATTTTCACCCTGGGAAATGCCATTCACTGGTATTTTCCCTTTTTCCGTTTATTCACTGTAAACCTTCAGGATCATTGTGGGTGAAAATTCCAGCAGATCAGCAGATTCTGAAACACTCAAACCAACCATCCCACATTCAAGGTCACTTGAATATCCTTTCCTCCCCATTCTCACTCTAAGTTTGAACTTCATCAGGTCATCATGAAGAGATCTAAATGTCTAAATTCATTAATGAGCTGACACGTGATTGGATGATTTGATATTTGGGTTGACAAGCAATTGTATAGGTGTTCCTAACAAAGTATCCAGTGAGTTTTCCCTTTGGCTTGGGATTGTTGTGTAGTTCTGGTTACCTCTGCAATGTTCCCTGATTCCTCTTGCAGACTTTATGTGTTATTATCTATGATGGTTGTACCATCACAGGATACGTATTAGTATGATCACATGACAACCTGGATAAAGGGGAACTCATCATCATCCTCCTCTCAAATTCCAATTCTGTTTTTCGGCCCTCCCCTCAGGCACTTTGTCTTGGTGTCACCTTTATTCTGCCCTCTCATTTACCCCCCATATTCAGAACATTTCCACATCCTGTCACTTTCACCTACTTTCACAAAATCTGCCCCTACCTGTCCCCTGAGACCACCAAACCCCTTGTACATGCTCTTATCATTTCTCGTCTGGACTACTGTAACCTCCTCCTCTCTGGTATTCCACTAACCCGACTCTCTCCTCTACAATGTATTATGAATGCTGCAGCCAGACTCATCCATCCTTCCCTCCGCTCCTCTTCCGCTACATCTCTTTGTAGTTCTCTCCATTGGCTTCCATTTCACCTTAGAATCAAATTTAAGCTCCTGTGCTTTGCCTTCAAATCCCCCCACAGTTATTGTCCCACTTACATCTCTGACATGGTAGGAAAATACTCCCCCTGCCGCTCTCTCCGCTCCTCCAATGACCTACTAATGACTTCCTCACTCATAACCTCATCACACGCACGGATACAAGACTTCTCTAGAGCTGCCCCGACTCTCTGGAATGGTCTCCTCGTCCTATTCGGCTTGCTACTACTTTCTGCTCATTAAAAAGAGAACTCAAAACCTATTTTTTCAAACTTGCCACATTTTTTCTTCTTCTGTCTTTTGAAACCCTCACTACTTCCCACCACTACATATCTCCCATCCTATTGTGTGTGAAATTCCCCCACCTACTAGATTGTAAGCTCTTCGGGGCAGGGTCCTCTCCTCCTGTATCACTCTCTGTATTAGTCTGTCATTTGCAATCCCTATTTAATGTACAGCGCTACGTAATATGTTGGCGCTTAATAAATCCTGTTTATTAATATTAATAATAATAATAATTATAATAATAATGACAATCAGGATTGGGGCTGATCTAAGGAAAAGGGTTCAGGTTGTGATATGGAGGATAAAGATAACAGCAAATTGCTAACGGCATATCAACAAAAAGAAAAACTCTGCCATGTTGGTTTGGGTAAGTCATATCAGTACTTGCCCCTCTGTTTAAACCGATAGTGACACCTGGTGACAAATGGCAGTCACTACATCTCATCTTCAGGCCCCTCCCATCACAGAGTCCATGGCCTCTATAGTTCAAGTTCAAGCAAAGGTCAGACCAAGGTCAGGGCTGTTGGTGGACAAACTGTAAATCAGGGCACTGGACAAAGTTGTTGGATGTACTAAGAGATGTACTTTTGCATTTAAAATTTATTATATTTCAATGTGATCAATGCTTTAAAAGAAGATTATAATGTAATCTGCTTTTATATTTCCTGCCAGGCCACGCCTCCCCACCGTACCGACGCTTTACATCGAGGATGCAATGCAGAAGCTGGCTGGGGATCGCTGGAGGATGCCACTGGATTGTGGGGCGCAGGTAGGATTTTTTAAAGCATTGATCACATTGAAATATAATAAATAATAAATGCAAAAGTACATCTCTTTTGGTGCATAAAATTCACCCTGAGCCACACTCAGGATCACCGCCAGGGGGTTAATCCCCAGTTATATTCTGTGCTTCTAGAAATCATCCAGCTTTTTCTGCAATCTATAGAAGTTGCTGAAACTCCTTCCTGTGGGAGCCGATTCCACATTTTCACAGACCTTACAGTGAAGAATCCCTTCCTTATCCGGAGCTTAAACTTCTTTTCCTCCAGACGCAAAGAGCGCCCCCTTGTGCTTTGTAATGATCTTACAGTGAATAATGGGGAAGAGAGTTCTCTATATGGACCATTTATATATTTATACAGGGTGATCATATCCCCCCTTATACGTCTCTTCTCAATGGAGAATAGATTCAGTTCAGCTAATCTCTCCTCATAGCTGAGCTCCTCCATTCCTTTTATTAGTTTAGTTGTCCTTCTCTGCACTCTCTCCAATCCCACAATGTCCTTTTTGTGAGCTGGGGCCCAAACCTGGACTGCATATTCCAGATGTGGTGTGACCAATGCTTTGTACAGGATTATGTCTCCATCTCTGCAGACTATTCCTCTTTTATTACAAGAAAGTACTTTACTAGCATTAGATATTGCAGCTTGGCATTGCATGCTGTTATTAAGTCTATGATCTACCAGAACCCCCAGATCCGTCTCCATTTCTGACCCCCCAAATGTATTATATTGAATCATGTGACTGAGAGCAATGTAGCCATGGCTGCCATTACGTTATACAAGGTTTATACACAGAAATATCTTCTTGATTATAGAAGTGATGACAAATAAACATGGAGAAGGAATGTATCCAGAAGCAATATATATCACCAGCAGACCAACTCATGGAGTCAAAGGAGAGTCAAAGGTCAAAGGACCCGCATGGAACACAGGGGACCAATACTCCAAGGTGTCAGCTTACCAGTGGATTTTGATTCGTCAGCATTGAAGGGGCATTAGGCAGTATGGGCACTATGAGCATTTACTGTCACTTTACCAGGCACAGGGTCATTCTGAACACTACACTACAAAATACAAGAATATTCAGGACACTTCATTTCCTACTGCAAGCTGACAACACGCAGCACTTTTAGGGAATGAGTGGTGTCAGTCCTACGAGGCTTTCTGCTGCTAAACTACCCTGTTTGCACTGGGGCTAATTTTCTGGGGTGTCTTACTTTTTCATGAACAACAATTGACATTTATTTTTCAACAAAAAAATCAACATTTATTCAAATACAGTCATGTCATCATCTTCTGGAACATCATCATAACTCTCCAAACCCTGAATTCCATCTTGAATCTCCATCGGCCCCAATTTCTCATGTCTAGTGATAGCGCTTCCTTACATGAGCACCTTTTGTCCATGTGTTAATAAATATTGTAGCTTATTTTCAGGGTAGGGCTTCAATTTCAAGCATTTTCAAAAACACAGAAAAATCATGCTAGGGCTTATTTTTGGGAAAACAAGTAAACCTCTTACTTTCTTCACTTATAAAATATAAAGATGAATTGATTTCTAAGAATCCCAAAGGTGAGTCTATCTATCCTCAAATATTTGCATACCGGTATAAGTATGGTCTCTGCCTACCCCAAATATTAGAAGTAAAACCTGAAAAAGGAGAGGAAAGCTATTAAGCTATTAAGTATATTTAGTGAGTTTTATCATCGTCATACAACACATACATATATGTTACATATACAAATTGGAGTCCATTTCCCATCAAAAAATAGAGGATGTTGGACCTTTGCTCTAGAGAAAGTAATCCCTGAATAATTATAATAAAGTAGAAAGCGGTAACGCCTTGTATTCCGACGCGTTTCGCCTAACAGGCTTCCTCAGGGGACCTGCAAGCCGTAACATGTAATTATAAAAGCTTGTTGGTAAATTTCTTACAGGGATTATCAATCAACCAATGGTTCAATCATTATTTGTAGGCATTTACATGGGAGATATGCAGAGATTGAGCACACGGTGGTACTGTCAGTAATTGTAGCAAAAGACTTTTTCTAGAGGATAGATGAATTGATTTGTAGTCCAAAGCACTGGATAGGGATAGTTAAACAGGCTGAGATATCACAGGGAAAGAACAGCTCTGAATTTCAGGACAAGATCAACACTGCAATTATTAAAGTAATGTAACAACACAATTGTATTAGTATTTATTTACAAAGTACAGAGTGCAGGGGTCAGGAATATGTAACATTGTATTGTCAGGAATATGTCACAAGTATTCATGTAGCAAATATCACGGCATAAAGACAGCGTGTAACATACAGCACAGCTTACCAATCACAGCTTACCAATCACAGCTTACCAATCACAGCTCACCAATCACAGCTCACCAATCACAGCTTACCAATCACAGCTCACCAATCACAGTACTGTTGTGCCATGTGTTTCCTACTCACTGATCACTGAATGCCCAGCATGTCCACATCACACATCAGAGTCCTGATCTGGAGAGACTTGTGTTCCTGGCTGGCTGCTCCAGCTACTGTCCTATTACCAATATCCATCATATTTACACAAATATTGCCATAGATTACTCAGAAATATAGATTTATATCCAAATACAAACCAGGGTACTTTTATCTTAAAAAACAAGAACAACCACAACTACATTAATTTGAGTATGAGCCTAGAGTCCCAAAAAAGCCGTCACTGTTAACATTCAAAGCTATAATCAACAGTAATGCTTATAAAATGAATGTGAATTAATACATCCATGGTGTGTTATGATTAAAACAATTATTTTAAAGCAGAAAACATTTTATGTATGATCTTAGCTATTTATCCTTCCCCCTCTTTACATAATAAACTATTTGGACTTTTGAGTTGATTATGATTGGTCACTTGCTCTTAAATGATCTTTCGTGCATTGATGTTGGCCACCAGTAGATGGTGCTGTATCCTGATGTGAAGTTTGTAAATAGCTTGTCTTTGACAGCTTAGATCTGTCAAACCATAGACAAATGAAGTTCCAGGACCTGCCACTAGGTGTCACCTGAGTATAAACTGAGTTTAAGTTTCTAATGACATTTTCAGGCGAAAACTATCTGGGTATATACTTGAGTATATATGGTAAATTTGAATATTGCATTCCAGGCAATAGATTAATATTAATATTATTATTATTTGAATTTAAGCACATGATAATCATGAATCCTTTTTAAACACAATGGGGCTGATTTACCAAGGGAATTTAGTGCTAGGGTTAAATCACCTATGTTAGTAAATGTGGTGATAGTTCATCTAACATAGAATACCCAATCATTTGTAATGGAATCTAAAAAAAAAAACAGGGCAATTCCTTGCATATGATTGGATGGTTGAAGTCAGCTGACCTTCATCTCATTTACTGAGCTAAATACCATATCTCTACCAAAGGGAAGATTCACTGTGCTGTGTGAACAGCCAAAATAAATGGGGTCATCAGAACCCATGCAAGATTTTCCCTGGCCATTCCTATAGGTGAAGGATAGCAGGCTTTGTATCCAATGATTGGAATGTGAATCATTCACATGGAGGAGATAGGCTCGCTCACTGATGGTTAATAAGGATTGCTTCCGGATTTCAATGACTTTGCTTCATTTTATCTGATTGGATTGTATGAGGACTCATTTTCACTATATGACGTTCACATGTCGTGTCTGTTCAGATCTGATTGTTGTATTTGGCAGCACAGAACGTTTTATTTCTGGATGTAATAAATACAACAATGAGGTTTGTGAGATACGAGAATTAGACTTATACCCAAATCCGAGACAGCCCGCCTCCTCTGTGCAAATACCCTCACAGTCTCATTCAAGGGGTGGAACCAAATCCTAACATTTTATAATTCCATTTCTTATAGTTTCCACCATTACCATTGGATTGGGCATTTGTCATCATATCCTAGGTGAGGCTTCAACATTTCAGTAGGGGGCGCCCTCACTTACTACCAATGTGACCTATATGATTGATTTCTATGTCAATTGGTTTATTTAAAGGATGTTTGAGAAGGGACACAATATAAAATATACAACATTTCTCATATATTGTAACATAAACAGGTGATATGTACAAACCCCCAGGCAATGCTCTCTCCTTTCCTTCCTCACAGCACACACACAAAGAGATGTGTTTACTTACAAGGTAAGTACCCTGTACCATTTTTGCAAGTGATCTGCACCCCAGACAAGAACTTACCTTACCCAGTTCAAGAAACAGGCCTGGGGTCAGGGCAGTGCCAGGGCTCAAATGCTCCCCTAGTGGCCATGGCACCCTGTGGCAGATCTTGCCCTGCCTGGAATACAATCTGAAACGTATGTACAGTGACACGACTGCTCACACTGAATGTAAAGATTGTTCCCATACTCTGTGTTTGGTCTTTTATTGAGAAGTGATGGCGATGGAAAGCCGGATCTATGACCTATGTGTTCCATCCATATTACAGCCCACAGCACAGTGATTGTGGAATAGGAGGGACCCAATGAACATTGCCCAGGAGTGAAGGGGTATTACCATCTATCTCTATATCCAATCATTCCTCACTGACCTGAGAATTTCCCCTTCCTGGGACTGTAACCAATAGAATCAGAAATAGCCCTGGATGGAATCAAAATGACAGTTACCACAGCCTATCACAGTGAAGGGGAGGAGCCATCTGAAATAAAGGGATTTGTCATGTGAGGACATGTTAGTATTAAAGTTTCTACTACAGAAAATCAATGTTTCTAGTTTTGGGTGGGGGCAGGGAAGGTTTAGAACCTTTGTCAGGATTTTATTGCTGCTGAGGCTCCAATCAGTTTGGTTAAAGGTTGTCACAAGGACAGGAAGTGAAAGTAAATTAAGGGAGCCCTGAAAATATGGCAGAAGATCTAATTATTGCCCAACTCTCCAAAACTGAACTTTAGGACTGCAGGATCCCAGGCTGTCATACCTATCCTTGCTACATGACTTAGTTGGTCAGTGACCATGGACAAGCATGTAGTCAGTGAAAACTGATAAAATTACACATAGGATAACAGCATTGTTTGTAATGGGATCTTTCTCGGGGCAGATTCCTTTCACATCCCCCCCATTATCTTTATACATCCGGTCCCCACATATAACACAGCATGGAGGGGCTTAGTGAGGGTGACGGTGAAGGTGTGGAGGTGTTGGATGGGGTCACACAGATCATAAAAGGAGATCTGGCCGGCCTCATAATCAAGATCTATCCCGACTCTGTTACTGGAGATATTTCTATGTAATGGGATTCTATTACTGTCATAGGTCACTGAGAACTTATTATAATACCCCCGCAAGCCCCAGGACTCCCTATTATATCCAATCGCTGACTGGCTGCCACTCCTCTCTATACTGGGGTAACACATCCCAACTGCCCAGTTTTCTGACCCCCCAACATTCACTTCCCAATAATGTCTCCCTGAGGAGAAACTCCGAGTGCTTAACACCTGAGGACACTGAAATCGTTCTGATGTTTCTGGGCGATTCCGATATTTATCCAACTTGGATACAGATTTCCTATCATTTGATATATAAAGATAATTACCAGCTGTGTTCACATCCAGTAGTATATCTACAGCCCCTGACAGCCTTGATTTGTGCTGTAGGGCCCCAGGATTTGGTCCTTCAGCCTGCGGTTGTATAGTCGGAGTAGGTTGGGTGCTTGGCCAGGATGCTTTGTCCTTTGGGGTAGATGGTGGGCAGACATGTTTGCCTATACATTTCTCTAAACAAGATATTATATCAGATAAACCTGTGTATAAGGTGTGTGAGACCCCAGCCACATCCCCCCCATCATGGAGGAGTTTATCACGTCTCTCTCTATCATCTCCACCCTCCGTATCACACAAGTCCCCCGTGTCTGATTCCTGTAAGACTGTCAGTGGATCCGCCATGTTACACAGCTCCTCAATGTGATGGATCTTCCTGGACAGCTCTTCCTTCTTTATTTCCAGCTCCTGGATCAGATCCGACATGGATAATGAGACCCGCTCTGCCTTCCCGGAGATCTCGCTCAGGACTCTCTTCTCCAAGTCTTCCAGATGTCTCCTGAGATCTCTAAACAGGACAGTGACTGTCTCTGTGTCACCGGCTGCTTTTTCTTCTACTTTCCTCCTGTGTTCCTGCAGACTCTGCACTCTTCCCTCCATCTCCTCTCCTTTGGTAATGAGTTTCTGCAGAATATTTCTCATTTTACTCTTCTTTATCTCAGCGGCGTTATTCAGAGTCTCCACCTGATGTCCCCGATGTTCTCCGGCCAATCTGCAAGACACTCAGATAAAGGCGGAATCCTCAGTGCAGTAATACTCCAGGACCTTCTTATGGACGGGGCATTTCCTGCTCTCCAGGGAGGTGGTGGGGTCACATAGGATGTGTTCTGGTGTCTTGCTTTGGACTTTCACGTGGTTGTCACACAGAGAAGCTTCACACAGCAAGCAGGATATAACGGCAGGTACAGGAGTGTGAATACAATAAGTACAGAGGACCCCGGGGCCCTGAGCCGGCTGGGCAAACAGGAAATTCTCCATAATGTTATTCAGTGTTATGTTCCTCTGCAGTGCAGGCCGCTCCGCAAACTCTTCACTGCATTCAGGACAGGAATAACCTCCGGACCCCTCCTGGGTATCCAGCACACGGGCAATACAGACCCGGCAGAAGTTGTGTCCACATTTCAGGGTTACAGGATCTGTATAAATGTTCAGACAGATAGAACATTCCAGCTCCTTCCTCAGATCAGCAGACGCCATAGCTGACAGCAGAAGAGAGAAATGAAAGTGAAAGTCACCGATACATAACTACTGATTACTCAGGGCGAGGCTCTTCTTCATAGTAATCCTTAGAAGGGTGGAGACACATAAAACCTGAAACCATTCCTGACAATATTACGTAAATCACCGGCTAGATGAATTATTGTCAGAATAATACAAATCATACAGAGAATGATTATCTACCAGGAGACTATGGCTGGCACCTAGAAACTGTCACACTTACCTGCCCCTCACTAAAGTCGGGCTCCTGGGCACGTGGCCAGTTCTGACCCCAGGCACATCCCTGCTCTTCCAGGTTTAATCTGCATAGCCCCTCCCCCTGGCCAATCAGAAGATAGCTCCTTGATAGTCCCTTGCTAATTAGCTGGCTCAGACACAATGCTCACTATGTGTCTCCCCCTAGTGTTACTGAACTGGATTGCTTGATTGTATCCCAGTCCAGCTCCTGTTCTAACCCCTTGTTGTCCAGTTTGCTGTTCCCTTGCTCTGGTCCCTTGTGCAGTTCCTGTGTTGCTGTTCCTGTATCCTCAGTGTTTTCCAGTGACTTTATTCGCCATTGTCTTTGGTGATCCCCATGTCACTTGTTCCTCTAGTGTCTAGCTCCCGCTATCCCTTGTTCCTGGTGTACCTGTGTCCTCTGCCACCCTTCAGTGTCCCTTTGATGTTGTGTCACTAGCGTCTCTTTATCGCCTTCTAATAGATTCCTGGCTCTGCCTGCCCCAACAGTGGCTATTATTGACTACTCTCCTGCCCACTGATTTGGTACTTTGCTTTGTTCTTCTCACCATGCTGTGCCTAAGGACTGCAACGTGGTATTAGCCTGCAGTGCAACATCCTCCCCACTAGAGGCTCTGGAGAAGAGGCTGATACCTAGACTCTGTGCCTTGGCCCTTCTTAGGGTTCACACCACCACCTAGCACCACCTAGCAGTGCATAGCGCCCCCTTGTTGTTCCATCTCTCTGAGACACTTGCATGTGTCCAAGGCTACCTTTCCTTTTGGTTGGTTGCCCTTCCCCCTCAGGCCGGGGTCAGTTATCATTGAGCCTACGTTGTGACAATATATTTATGTTTCCTTTACCTTTTGATTTGATATATATTCACCTAAAATTGAAGAACAATTAGATATGAACTCTTGCCTGCTATAAAAACTCATTGTCATTCCTATTTAGAAAATATCTTAAGAAACTCCTTAGAATATGTAACCCCCCCCCTCCCGTGCATTTTTGTATAATGATCTACAGTAGATAGAATAAGTGTGCAGACTATAAAAATGAGGTCACATTAAATAATTTCCAAACTTTTCTCACCCTAAATGTGACGTCCAGTCTGTACAATTCTATTGAAAAACAAATCTGTTGGAAAAAAATATAATAAATGTGCAATAAACCGGTTGTATCAGTGTGCACACCCTGAACTAATACTTTGCTGAAGCTCCTTTAGATTTAATGAAAGCATTTGGTCTTCTTGGGTCGGAGTATCGGCATGGCACATCTTGGCTGGGCAATATTTGCCCTCTCTTCCTTATTACATCTCACAGCAAATAGATAGAGGGCATCTCCTGTGCACAGCCCAGGTCACTCCATAGATATTCTATTGGATTTACATCTAGGCTTTGTCTGGACCATTACTAAACTTTAATTTCTTGGGGCTGCTTTTCTTCAGCTGGAATTGGGGATTAAGGCAAGCCGCTGGGAGTTAAGAACAGTTCCTCATACCAATCACTTTTGACCCAAAACCAAGTTCAAGCAAGAGGAATTTCTCCCTTCAACAGGGCAATTACCCCAATCATTCATCCAAATCAATAAAATAATGGCTTTACCAGGAGAAAATGAAAGTTTTGGAATAGCTAGAGCTCAGACCTAAATCCAATAGAAAGTCTTTGGGGTGACCTGAAGAGGGCGGTGCTCATAAATTGCCCTGCAATCTTAAGATTTGGAGGCAAATATTGCCAAGATGCACCATGACTCCGACCCAACAAGACTGAGTGCTGGAATTAAATCAAAGTAGCTGCAACAAAGTATTAGTTTAGGGGTGTGCACCCTAATTATTATAGTGATGCAACCAGCTTATCATATATTATATATATATTTTTCCCCAACAGATTTTTTTATCACTAAAACCTGGCATTTTATCAGTGGTAAGTACACTTTATATATCCGCTCTATAGACTGTAATACATTTTATCTTTTATGTAGATGGCTTACCCTGTAGAAGTAGAACGTCACCGTGTCTCCTACCAGAGATTTAATGGGAATCCCTGGTTTGTGCCCCGGAGGCTCTTGCAATCATCCCATTGGCCCTCCAATATTTTAGTGTTATACAGTATTGCACTTGTTTAGTATTCACATGAAGGAGGAGAATAATATTCACGCATATGATGCAGGGTGTCCCCCTAAAACACAATCTTATATGATGTTTATCCAGACCCTATGTACAACAGACCACAAAGTCCAGCACATGTGACCAATGTGAATACATTTAAATATTGCTATTTACATTGGGAGGAACTATTAGGTCTGATTAGGTTTATCAAGAGACAATAAGGGGTTATATCGGGATTGTTTTCTCCTATGCCTCCAGTGATCACATGTTCGGAGTTAGCAGTCATAAAAACCAAAGAAATTGCCCCAGTCACACCTGAGATGAGTGCACAGAATGAAACCCTTGGCTTCTGTGCCCCCACTATGCCAAGCACTTTGTATCGACCATTCTTTTTATCATACAAGCTCTTCTATGTTGCCATATGTGCCTATTCTATGTGGCCAGAATGTTCTTCTGGGACTTGTGGTTGGTAATTCTGCTCATACGTTCCCCAATATAAGCCTTTTACTCAAATTGCTGAACGGTGGCTGTGTGACTTCCTCTTTTTATCACTTCAATGTGCACACAGATGTGTCTTCCACCATGTCTTCCCGGCATGCTCAATATTTCTGTCCCCTCTTGTGTGTTGTAGTTAGAGACACACGATCTCATTTTATATTAATCAAATTCTCTAATCTCCTGCACATCTATACTGATATCTCACAATGGATATTCAAGGGTTGTCATCGTCCTAATGGTCACAGCTCCAAACAGAGATCAGGTCCGGGCTGGGAAATACAATAATCAGAATTATCAGAAGACATTACAAACATTCCATTACATTAAAAACATTTACTTTATTATTTCCTTTAATAAAACATCCAAATATAGCAAAAACATTCCATTAAAAATAAAAACTATATATATATATTTCTATATAATTTATGGGGAAAATGTCATCATTTTTATTCATTGTCTTGGTTGGATACAAGCTGGTAAAGCAGGTCCGGCTCTTCATTAATAAGAGGGATCAGCTTTTGGACCTCCAGGATGACAGTCCACATTGGCGTCATTTCTTACTGAATACTGACACTGAATGGGATCTTCAATATAGATGGAAGAATTATAACAACGTCACACAATGGGACTACCAAATAACGTCCAAATATTACAATGCTTGGTTTCCTGGGCGTTAAATTGGTAATATCGGACTTTCATCTGTCTTTATTTATTGGAATTTCTTCCTGTTTTTTTTTATTTTTTTACCCCACGTGAAGTATTTGTCTTTAAGATGTTTTTGTACAGGAATATGTTGTACCCCGCAGGTCAAAGCCCAGAGGTTCAAATAACAATCAGTAGCTATAATGTTTATTGTAACGATATTTTCCTTGGAGAATTTCCATTTCACAAGCACACATATTATTGTTTCTATTGTAATCACTATCATATTTTCCATTGCTGACCGTCCAGGATTTTCCTTGCTCTATGTATCTGGTAAAAAAATGAAAATGTTATTGTGAGTCCATGTGCTGTTTTTAGGGACCTAGATGTGACATAGTAGAAGTAGAACATCGCATTGCTGCCTGCGTACAGAGGATTAGGATACAAGCCCCTCCAGAGCTGGGGTAGTAGAGAGGCTGAAGAGGACCCCCGGAGACTGCAGAGCCCAGGACTTCTGTTAGTGGTAGGACTTTTAGCTGGGGAATATGAGGACTGATAATTGCAATTTGATTCACACTTACTTCCCATAGTCTTCTGGCCATTTCAACTCTTTGCTTGACCTGGTCCATCGTAACTCCATCCCAAGCCAATAATTTCCTTTGTTTGCTAAGAAACTCTAAAATATTAAAAAATTAGTCACACAAATGTTACAACAAACATAAAATGTAATCTTCTATCTACCTAAATGGTGGTAACATTCATCCATAGTAATGTATACCAAAGGCACATAGGGGCAGATTCACTGAAGGGATATCAACTGTTTCAATATCAAAGTGAATTATTGCCTTGTAAGAGATATTTCACTTAGCTTAGTAAATGGATTAACTTGAATCCTGAAAAGATATTGATTCTTTAGATTTCCATGCTTGTCATTTTAGTAATCTCCACATTCACTAATTTAATGAATTCTGTATGATGGCACATTGCTTGCAGGGACTTGCTATGACACATATTCCAATCCACAGATAGATAATATGTATTCTATACCTTAAGACTTTCATCGTGACTTCGTACAGTGAGGATATTGGCAGAGGTCTGAGCACATTTTCTCAGACATTCATACCACGTTTTCTGTTCTTCATCAAATATTAAACATTTCTTATCCATTAGGATCCAGTTTTGTGGACAGAGATCTGGAATGGAAGAAAAATACAATAACCTGGATGGAGAAGCAATATATCCTCATTATGTTACTATTAGGTACCGGAAAGCCTATTGCCTCCTCACCAGGCACCCCAGAACCCCCCCAGGTGGACATTTATTACTTCCATTGGCTGTTCAGCACATCCTCGGCCTATAACATACAAGCAGATCTGCTGCTAAGTTTGCTCTGAACCAACAGCTAGAATAAAGATTTCATTATTAACTCAACTGAAAATCCCAAAACGCAGCACACATATGAAGCATATTCTGTCCTTCGGAATAAGCGATGGGGGAGGGCAGACAATAGATGGGGGCTCTGAACTGGATTTGCTCAATTCCTTTTAAAACAGGATGTAACAATCCATCTATACCAACATATCAGATCAAACCAAAGTATATTTATATTATCCAATACATCACCATGACTTTGAGAACACAAATATCATGCAATTCCGATTTGTCAGAAATGATTGCAGCAGTGTAAATCGGGGAGCTTTAGGAGCTGCCCCTGCACAAATCTCTGGCACCGTGCTTATAAAGAGATACAAGGCGACATTATTACTTTTGTATTCACTCCATGGGCTGCTACATCACAGACCTCTACGTGCCTGGCACCATCGGAGATGTTCTTTGTGCTCCTACAACTAAAAGGATTTCTTTGCTGCATGTTTTCCTTTTGACTTCTACATGGAAACCCCTTCCACTTAATTGTTGGATCATCCATCACTACCACCTAAATGGAATGTGGTGCAACACACCTTGAAAACCATTAATCTGCGGGTCCCTAACATCTTGACCAGTTTTGGGGATAACATCCAACACCTGCAGAAAATCTGGAGACCACTGAGTCACGTCTTGCTCTGAAGAAGCCCATATGGCGAAACACGTCAGTAGTAGACACAAACCTATTCCACTCCCAACAGACAAACACTCATCCCGATTTAATGTACAACACTGCGTAATATGTTGGTGCTATATAAATCCTGTTTATTATTAATAATATTAATAGCAATAATCATTCCAACAGCCTGTTGTACTATAACTATAACAAAAACCTCTATGTAAAAAAGGGTTATAGGAAAAGTTTAACAGCACATTGTTTGTGTATAGGATAGTATAAATGCCAAGAAACTTTACTTTTACCCCCAGCACCTCCTAACCCAGAAAAACAAAAATTTCCAAATATCCATTTCACTTAACTGATGGTCAAAATTTGTGAGTTTTCATCTTTACATGACTCGGTTATAGGAATCTGACCAGTCAATGTAATAAATTATTATTTGTTTGTATTTACCTACCTTAGTTTAGGATCGAGAATTAGCAGTTATGGAAGTTGTTGTTATGATTGTTGACTCAGTGAAAAGATTATTATTTCACCCAGTCAACAATCATAACAACAACCTCCAATAATACAAATTCTGTTTCCTAGTTCTAGACACAGAGCTATAAATGCTCGATACACACTTCCATTCCATCATATAGGGCCATCATATGGTGTGTTGTGTATAGTGTGCCTGCCATGTGTCCTACAAATACCTTTCTCTATCCGGTCGAGTTTTTGTTTGGTTTCCTCCAGTGATCTCTCGGCAGTCTGCTGATCCTGAATGGCTCTTTCTGTCTGTGCTTGCAGAGCATTTCTCTCTTCTAAACACTGTTTAAGAGAAGAATTCAGAGTGCCCATACCCTGAGTTATCTGCTCCAGTCTTTTCTTCAATGTCTCCAGGTCATTCTTGGTGGAGGTTAACAGGTCCTCTTTGCTCTGCAGTTGCTGTGAGAAGCTGTCATTCATCTCGGCAAAATGCTTAGAAAGTTGCTGCAGTTCCCTGGTTTCAGTCATGTCTGCAGGTGAAGAACAAACCATCATCATATTCATGGTGACATGGGGGACAATTCCTGGGTGAACATAAAATATGGCCTGGATCAGAACGGAACATAACAGGCAGAATCTGGATTGGATCATAGCGGTACATAGGCAGAATCTGGATTGGATCAGAACGGAACATAAC
>NC_092863.1:107469867-107470426 GCF_032062135.1 Pyxicephalus adspersus | reverse complement strand
GCAGAATCTGGCCTGGATCAGAACTGAACATAGGTAGAATACAGACTGGGTTGGAACATGGGGGATTTAGAAGACAAGAAATATAAAACTGAACTTTACTCATCATCCAAATGTCCCATCTGACCTCCCTCTTCCCTAACTTTCCTGCCCCCCATGTGGCATTACTTTTTATTGCCTTGGCTCTGTACTGTGTAATTAGTCATTTTACCTCCTTTGATATCATTGCAGGGGCTTGGAGCTATCTATCCTCAGAGGCGGAGTCTCTGTGACCAGTGACCAATCATGGACGGGTGTCAGTGCAGGTCAGACAGGGTGAATCTCTGTTCTCACAGCTGCCATACATGCTTCCCATCTTGTACGGGAACGCATTGTATTATAGTGAGCAGGCAGAACATTTTCCATTTACTGAAATCCTCACAACCCTCTCTTGTGTTACCACTGAACTCTGGGAAAATATAAAACTGGCTCCATAACCCCCAACTCTGCCACCATGCTGAGCTCCTGAAAAAATGACTAACCTTCCTTATCAGTTCTCATCTGCGGGCAACACCATACAGTG
>NC_092863.1:107462361-107467644 GCF_032062135.1 Pyxicephalus adspersus | reverse complement strand
CGTTATATAAAATTTCGGCTGTCTGATATGAAAGGAAATTGTTATTGTGAAGAATTTGAAAATGATGAATAATAAATAATGAATGTTAATTCAGTTATAACATTCCTCCTGTAAGTTGTAAGAATGGTCATCAGACTGAACATAACATCTGCATAGAAATATATAATGTGCAGAGATACTTATATATAATAGCTGAAAATAATAAATGGAAAATAAAGCTAAATAACACATAAATTATAATACAAATACCAAATAATAGGAGAATATTACAAATCTGGGAAACGTGTGAATAAAACTTCCTTTAAACACAAAGAAGCGGCGTCCCAGAGGTGTAACAGAACATGTGCCCAGAAATGGAGGATTTTGGGAAACAATCCTTTGCACATGCTCTGTGATAAAGGCGGGAGCGGCACTCCTTCACAACTACAACGCAAAGCTGCTGCTACTTGTTGGATTGGAACGCCCAGCCACCCTCCATGCAGATTCTGATAAAAACTTTCACTAATTTTCTTACAGAACTTCAGGAATACTGCATCACCAAATAAGCCTAAATTTATTTTAAATATCATAGCTACATTTTGTTGTGCTATGCAACATTATCAATCTAATAATTAATCATTTTGTCTTTTTGCACCCCATTAGAACTTTCCAGCACTCTCATACTTCAATTTCTCCATTCATCAAATTAGGGTTACTCTCTATGTGGACAATTGTAACATGTATATATATTATCCCCAAATACTTATTGCTACTATTGTATCTGCCTATAATATTATTATTAATATTATTGGACCCTCCAACCCCCTATGATATGTAATATTTTATCCTTTTAATCGCATTTCTTTATTCAACAGACTTCCAATGATCAGTGGGAATCATTCTCTATTGTTTCTTCTATTCTGTTCCTCCAGGGCAATATATTCAGTCTTGTATCTCAAGCTATAAAGCTGAGGGCCCATTCTGTTTTTTTACTCCCTGCTTTGGATTGCCATGTGTACTACATGGGTACTTGTGCTTGTGGTTTCTATTTGAAACTATTGTTTGAACATTGTCATTTTTCTTTGTGTTCACTTGTTAAGAGGAATGTCACATTGCTGCTGCAAAGGGTATCGCACTATCCTATCCGATTTAATTCCCATGTCCAACAGACCCACAACCTTTATCTCCTATAATGTGAAGGGACTCCACTCTGCTACCCAAAGAAACATCAAGTTCTACACGAACTTCGCTACCTTGGTGGGGACATTCATTTTTTGCAGGAGACACATCTTTCATTCTCATGTACAACTGTCCTCCAGGCATTGTTCCCAGTGGTTTAATGGCTTTCCCAATCTAGGAGATCGAGGAAGGTTGGCTGAGTCTCTGACTGAGATTGCTAGTTTCTGTTTCTTAAAGGGAAGTTGTTTGACCAACTGTGTACCTTTGATAATATTTACAGCCCTAACAAAAACCAAATACAGTTCCTTCTTAGTACTCTTCGTAAACTGAGGAAGTTTCAGGACGGGTTATTAGTTGTCGCAGGTGATTTTAATGTGCTGCTGGAGCCCATGTTGGATACATCCTCTGGCAAATCCTACCTCCCATTCAGGCAGATCCATAATCTAAAGATATTACTACATAGCATGCAATGGAAGAATGCGTGACGGGTCTTGCACCTGGGTGATAAGGGCTTTACCTTCTACTCCCCAATACATGATGCCTATTCCCGCATTGACATGGTCTTTGTTGACCATTTTAATCTCAATAGACTTTGTGGTGCAGATATAGCCTCTCGTACCATATCTGATCATGCTGCCATAAAGATTTCTATGGTCCCGGGTTCTCTGGCCTCTCCCCCATATAGATGGTGGTTAAATGACTCCCTTTCACTAGACATGGAGATTAAGTCCAATATTGCCAGGGACTTGCGGACCTTCTTAAGTGAACACTTTTGAACATACTGACCTGGCCCATTTGTAGGAAGCCTATAAGGCTACTAATAGAGGCAAACTCTTTGCCCGTGGGGCTCGTAAGAAGCAGTCTTAAGGAATTGTTAGCCCAGATCTCTCAGCTAGAGGCAGTACATAAACACTATCAATGGACGTCGCAAGCCATGCAACTGACACATCTATGGTTTTAGTTGAAGCAACTCTTGGATGATAAAGCTAAGTATGCTCTCTCCCTGGTTGATAAGAGATTTTTTGAATGGGGTAACAAACCTGGCAAATATTTAGCAAATGCACTCAAGAAAATAAAAGCGGCTTCATATAAGTCCAAGAACAAAACAACAGAACAAAAATAAATCAGGCTCTTTAGTACACCTCTCACATAAGATGGTTTTCAGAGACTTTTATCAGGATCTCTGCCAAGTCTGTAAAGAAGAATCCCCTGACCATCTGGCTGCTCGGAAGGCAAAAATAAATCTTTATCTTGATAGAATGCAATTACCTAGATTGTTTTTGGAAAAGCTCCTTGACTTGGAATGGGATATCACGGGTAGTAAATTAAGTAGGACCACTAAAACCTTTCCCTCTGGTAAAACTCCAGGGTCTAATGGCTTCTCTTTAAATTATTTTAGGCATTATCAGGATATTTTTCTCCCTCACCTATGTAAATATGTCAATGCTCTTACGGAAGGGGGCTCTCTGTGTGAGGATCTTCTGGGAGCACAAATCCACCCAGACCAATCGGGATTTGTCCCAGGCAGGGAGGCCAGAGATAACTCTACACAGGTCCTCTCACTGATACGCCATGCTCGCAAGTACAGCCAGCCCACCCTTCGTATATCTACTGATGCTGTAAAGGTTTTTGACCAGGTGGATTGGCTGAACCTATCTATGATTTTAGGTAATTTGGACCTTGGTCCCAAAATGTTTAATTGAATTATGTCCCTCTATTCATGTCCCACTGGTCGGGTTTGTGTCAAGGGCACATTGTCGGCTCCTTTTAAGGGGTCTGCTTTTTGTTTGAATACTATACACTTAAATATAGTTACATAGTCCATCAAGTTCAACCATTAGTGAAATAAACATATCCCAGATATAAAACCCTATAAGACATAGTTGGTCCAGCAGAAGGCAAAAAAATCCTTGGGTACAATTTGCTTCCACAAAGGAAAAAATTCCTTTCTGATTCCATGAGGCAATCAGATGTTCCCTGGATCAGCAGTCTCTGTTATCTTTACTATAAATCCTTAATCCCCAGTTATATTCTGTGCTTCTAGAAAACAGTGACGTGCATAGTGCAGCCAAAAATCAAGTGGGGTCCCAAACCCAAGTGATTTAAGGTGCCCCTGGTTCGCCACTCCAGGGGTACGACACTGGGGCGAGATTCGGACCGCTCGTCAGACCGATTGGTAAGACCAAGTTTTTCTCCACTCCCACCAGCGGGTCAGTCAAACCCATGGGAGCTCCTTATCAGGGCAGGCCCCAATGCTCTTCCTCCGGTGGACAAGGCCAGCAGGTTTGCATAGGGCGGCCCCTTACAGAGCTACACCACAGGTAGACCGTCCTTAACAGAGGTACTTGGACACAGCATCTCCCCTCCAAGACGCTAATGCCCGTTCCACCCTGAACACTGATAAGAACAGATACTACACTTGATCTTAGCCAAAAGGCCGAATATTGCCAGGGACTTGCGCACTTTCTTTAGTGAAAACACTTTTGAACATACTGCCCTGGCCCATTTGTGGGAAGCCCAAAAGGCTACTATTAGAGGCAAACTCATGGCCCGTGGGGCTCGTAAGAAGCAGACTTAAGGAATTGTTAGCCCAGATCTCTCAGATAGAGGCAGTACATAAACACTCTCAATGGAAGTCGCAAGCCATGCAACTGACACATCTATGGTTTTAGTTGAAGCAACTCTTGGATGATAAAGCTAAGTATGCTCTCTCCTTGGTTGCTAGGAGATTTCTTGAATGGGGTAACAAACCTGGCAAATATTTAGCAAATGCACTCAAGAATATAAAAGCGGCTTCATATAAGTCCAAGAACAAAAATAAATCAGGCTCTTTAGTACACCTCTCACATAAGATGGCCTCGGTTTTCAGAGACTTTTATCAGGATCTCTACCAAGTACGTGAAGAAGAATCCCCTGACCATCTGGCTGTTCGGAAGGCAAAAATAAATTTTTATCTTGATAGAGTGCAATTACCTGGATTGTTTTCGGAAAAGCTCCTTGACTTAGAATGGGATATCACAGGTAGTAAACTAAGTCAGACCATTAAAACCTTTCCCTCCGGTAAAACTCCGGGGTCTAATGGCTTCTCTTTAAAGTATTTTAAGCATTATCAGGATATTTTTCTCCCTCACCTATGTAAATATGTCAATGCTCTTACGAAAGGATACTCTGAGAGCACAAATCTCTGTGCAACCCAAACCTAGTAAAGACCCCACTGTTTGTTCGAGTTTCTGCCCCATTTCCTTACCTAATGTGGACGTAAAACTTTTTGCAAAGGTCTTTGTCATGAGATTACAGGGTATTGTAATATTCTTGGGTCCACCCAGACCAATCGGGATTTGTCCCAGGCAGGGAGCCCAGAGATAACTCTACACAGGTCCTCTCATTGATACACCATGCTTGCAAGTACAGCCAGCCCACCCTTTGTCTATCTACTGATGCTGTAAAGGTGTTTGACCAGGTGGACTGGCTGTACCTATCTATGACTTTAGGTCATTTGGGCCTTGGTCCCAAAATGTTTAATTGGATTATGTCCCTCTATTCATATCCCACTGCTCGGGTTTGTGTCAAGGGCACATTGTCGGCTCCTTTTAAGCTCCATAACGGGACAAGACAGGGGTCTGCTTTTCATTTGAATACTATACGCCTAAATATTGTCACATAGTAGGTTAGGTTATGAAAAGACATAAATCCATCAAGTTCAACCACTAGTGAAGTAAACATATCCCAGATATAAAACCCTATAAGACATAGTTGGTCCAGAGGATGGCAAAAAAAATCCCTGGGTACAATTTGCTTCAGCAGGAGGAAAAAGATTCCATGAGGCATTCTGATGTTCCCTGGATGAACAGTCACTGTTATTTTTACTTTAAATCCTTAATCCCCAGTTATATTCTGTGCTTCTAGAAATCATCCAGCTTTTTCTTAAAGCAAACTATAGAACTTGCTGAAACTCCTTCCTGAGGGAGCCGATTCCACATTTCACAGACCTTGAAAACTTCTTTTCCTCCAAACACGAAGAGCGCCCTCTTGTGCTTTGTAATGATCTCAAAGTGAATATTGGGGGAGAGAGTTCTCTATATGGACCGTTTATATATTTATACAGGGTGATCATATCCCCCCTTA
>NC_092863.1:107432010-107461433 GCF_032062135.1 Pyxicephalus adspersus | reverse complement strand
TCTGTAGTTACCTGGTAATGACTTTGCTCCCTTTTTGAAGATAGGAACCACATTGGCCTTACGCCAATCCATCGGTACCTTGCCAGTGACTAAAGCTTCTCTATAAATTAGAAAAAATGGCTTTGAAATAACTTAGCTCAGCTCTTTGAGGACACATGGATGTAATCCATCAGGTCCTGGTGCTTTGTCAACCTTAATTTTTCCCAGATGTTTCCCAATCACATCAATTCTGAGCCATTGTGACTCATTTAAGGCAGTGACATTGCATTTATGAATTTGGACTTGAATTTGTGAATTTATGAATTTGGCTCTGCCATTTTCCTTCGTGTACACAGAGCAAAAAATGTGTTTAGTAAATCTGCCTTGTCTTTTTACCCTGTTACCAACCCAGTGATATCCTTTAAGGGGCCTACACCCTCAGATCTGATCTTTTTGCTATTAATATATTTAAACATTTTTGAGGGTTTGCTTACTTTCCTTTGCAATCTTTCATTTTGAAGTTTTGCACATTTTATCTCGTTTTTACAAATTTTGTTATATTCTTTATAGGTTTGAAATGATGAAGGTGATCCTTTATTTTTATATTTTTGGAATGCCCTTTTCTTGTTCCTTATGGCTTTTTTAACATCAGCTGTGAGCCACATTTTTTTTTTAATTTTTAGCCTCTTAAACTTATTACCCATTGGAATATATTTTTCAGTTTGCTTTTGTAGAACAGACTTGAAACATTCCCATTTCTGTTCTGTGTTCTTTGAGGACAATATTATCTCCCAGTCCAAGTCACAGAGAGCCGCCCTTAATAATGGAAAATTTGCTCTCTTATAATGAAATGTTTTTATCTTTCCTGTTTTTGCTTTCTGGTTACAGCTTACATTAAATGAAATCATATTATGGTCATTGCTACCCAGATTCTCTTTTATTTGCACATTTGTTATAAGCTCTGCATTGTTAGAAAGAACTAGGTCCAGCTGAGTATCATTTCTAGTTGGGGCTTCTATAAACTATACCTGAAAGGAATATAATTTTGCTGAGTTTTGAATTTAAGTTGTTTTTGTGTTTTTGCTATATTTTGCAAATAATTGAGTTGTGTCGAAACTAGTTATATCCTCCTTATCAGTAGGTCAATATTTGCTCCATCCTTACCTTGAAACATCTTGCTCAGTGAATTTGTTAATTAAGTTTTTTGTTACTGACTAACTACTAAGTGTCTTCCACCTGGTTGTCTGACTATATAAATTGTGATGTGAAAATAAAGTTCTGAGACAGGATATAACTATATATGCTTAAGTTGCGTGTTGTGTTAATCACTGCTCCCAACGCCTTGAAAACAGAGGTCACGATAGAGAGGGAAATATTGGTCTGGGATCAATAGGAAATCGCCTTAACAATACCATAAAATTATCTTGTATTAAATTCACACATTTCGTCCCTTTTGCTGTTCCTGTTGTGCCGTTACTCCAGTCAATGTCAGAGTAAGTGAATTCACCCATGATTAAAACACTTCCAGTTTTTGCTGCTTTTTCTATCTGTGCTAGTAGCTGATTTTCTATTTCTCCCTTAGCACTAGGGGGCGCTGTAGCAGACTTCAATAATTAATTGTGTGTTATTCAACCCCACATTCACCTCCACCCATAATGCCTCAACCTCATGGCTTGTTCCATCTGCAATTTTTTCTTTCACATTCACTTTTAGATCACTTCTCACATACAGACACCACCACCCTTCCGTGTGACTCTGTCTTTAGGAAAGAGAGTATACCCAGGAATATTGGCAGCCCAGTCATGTGAAGAACAAAGCCAGGATTCAGCAATACCAACTAAGTTATAATTCTCCTCACTCATTAAGGCTTCCAACTCCCCTATCTTGTTTGCTAGACTTCTAACATTGGTGAACAGGCTCCTTATACCATTGCTGCTTTTACCATCATTGTTTGCCAAATCATTTTGTTTTTTAGTACAATTAGTATTGCACAATCCAATGTTTGTTTGTACCATAGGAAGCTCCTTACAATTATCCATAACCCTCCCCCCAACTATACCCAATCCACCCTCCACTAGTGTCTGACCCCTGACTAACCTTCCTGCCCCTTATTTACCTGTCCCACCCCCCTCTGTCCTAGTTTAAATATCCATCCACCATTCCCCTAAATCTTTCACCTAGCACAGTAGACCCCCTTTCATTTAGGTGCAAACCATCTCTGGCATACAGGTTGTACCCCAATGAACAGTCAGCCCAGTGCTCTATGGACTTAGGCCATGCGTTTAGCTGCCTAAGCTCCGTCTGCCTTTCCTGTGTTGCCATGGCACAGGCAATATTCCAGAGACCAAAGCCTTGGAGGTCCTTTTCCTTAACTTGAAACCTAATTCCCTAAATTGATTCTAGGGATCCTCCATCTTCCATCTATATTGTCATTGGTTCCAACATGGACCAAGACAGCTGGGTCCTGTCCAGCCCTTTCCAATAATTTGTCCACTCGGTCCACCACATGCCGAACCCTGGCACCAGGGAGACAGCAAACCATTCGGTTGAAGGGATCCGGGCGACAAACTATTGTATCCGTCCTTTTGATCATAGAATCCCCTATGATTACCAATTGTAATATAAATGTACATGTCAAAATTGGTCAAACTGAACATAAATATGCCGATGATATATTGTTTTTCATGCAGCAGAAATCTCAGAATTCGGCCACCTCACTAATTTTAGGATTAACCTATCTAAATCTGAAATTCTGAATGTGAGTGTCCAGGTGGCGCAGAGATTGAAAGCAAGTTTTTCCTTTGCATAATGTCAAAAGCTCTGACATTTAGGTACTGAACTGACGGCCTCCATGACTGGTTTATATTCAGCAAACCATGTTCCTTTACTTATGCCATCAGAAGAGATATTCAAAGATGGAAGCAATTACGTCTCTCTTGGAGGTCAACATGTTAAAAATGAATGAAACAATATAGAGCGTTGGGTCCAGATACTTCACCCCTTACTCCGACTACACTTCAGTGCTGGGATACTTAGTCAACAAGGATAGTTGTATAATTCCCCCCGCTTCCCAATACTGATCATTCATATTTTGTCCCGGGGCTCCAGCCTAACTCTTTCCTGTGTCAACAGTCTGATTGTCCTCCGCTGTTGCATTAAGTGTTAACAAGAGACTCTGAAGGACCTTTATCACAGCTTGTGCACCTTGAAGAGCGTAGGCCGATACATACCTGTAGTATTTTTAACTGTGTAATTTTGTATGGGCCCCGCCTTGCCCTCTACGCCCTAGGACAGACCTCACCTGGTTCGGGGACATGCTGAGTGGTACTGACAGGCCGCCCAACACCGTTTCTCTGCTATATACGTTTTTGATTGCTGGCCCAGTGTTCTTTGATTATTTAGCCAAAGGGAAACTGAATTAAACTCTGTATTGTCTTAATCCCAGAACACAACTATTTTAAACCTGGCACATAAGACTTCTGTGAGTGCCAAAATACAGGAAGGCAACTTTAAACTTCTTTCCTGATGGTACCGAGTAGGTACATGGTTGGTACATGGTGGTACATGATTTTCATGATACGCCTTCGCGGTTCACTGTCACCTGGGCTCCTTGGATTTTGTTTAAGGACAGTGCTTATTATTTCGATACATTTTCTCAGAACTAGAGTGGGTGGTTGTTGTTTTTTCTGGGTTATCCCGGGACACTCCTGGTTGGAGGCCATAATTCCCAGTCCCTTCACTCTGATATACTGTCATTGTAGACCTGAAACATATGGAATATATTATGTTGTATGCTACTCCTCCTCTGTTGCATTGTCATTGTTTTCTTACTGAAATATGTACTTTTTAATATATTTTTTAAATAAATTTACTCTGATTATTAATGTTTCTATATTTTCTGTTTTCTTTATTTATGATTTGCACTTTTCCCTTTGTATTCTGCCCTGCCCTGATCGTTCCCCCCTCCTCTTCCACCCCTCCCCCCTCTCACCTTATGAAAAATGTTGTCATATCCATATGTTCTTTGCTTACTTGCTTTGGATACTATTGTTTGTATTTATGTATTTCCTTTGTCTGTTTAATAAAAAAGATTTGAAAAAAATGACATCAAGTCTCCCACAAGTATGTGGGAAAATGTCCTCCGGTCTGATGTGACCAAGGGTGAACTTTTTGGCAACAATTCCAAAACATTTGCTGAATTCCATTTGCTGCAAAAAAAAAAAAACACTTTGCACTACCAAGAGTACCAGTCCCCACCGTGAAGCATGGTGGTCTTCGGATCATGCTTTGCAGTTGTTTGTTTTCAGCTGGCACTTCATTCAAGGAGGAGGGAATTATGAACGGTTCCAAATACCGGTCACTTTTGATTAAAAAACCATCAAGTGTCTGCTGGATGGCTGAAGATGAAGAATGTATTCTTCCAACACAACAATAAGCCCAATCATTCATCCAAATCAATAAAAAGAATGGCTTCAGAAGAAAAATGAAAGTTTTGGAATGGTCAGAGGCCAGACCTAAATCCAATAGAAAATCAGTGGAGTGACCTGAAGAGGGCGCTGCACAAGAGATGCCCTGCGATCTGACAGATTTGGAGCCCTGGAAGAGTGGGCAAATATTGTCAAGATGTGCCATGCTGATAGCTGATACTCCAACCCAACAAGACCGAATGCTGGAAAAAAATCACAAGGGTTTAAGGGTGAGCACACGTTTGTGCCCTTATAGATTTGTGTCACAGATCAGCAGCACAGCTGATCTGGTACTTGTTGTTCACCAGATATATGTCAGATCAGCAGCAGTGGGTTCCCTTCTGGTTCTGTTCAGGCTCCGGAGTTAGAGGCGTCACGGAACCTTTCCAGCTGATTTATCTGCACCTGCTCATCCAGTCCCCGCCCAGTCTGTTGGCCTCACTATATAAGCTGTGTTCAGACTGACACACCTTGCCTTTGCAATAGGTACATTTACCTGAGGCTTGTATCTATTTCAAAATGCTGATATCCTGGTTCTGACTGACTGGCTGGTTCTGACATTAATTGTTCGCCGCCTGCACTGACCTGGTCCTGTTATGGTTTTCGAGTTTGTCCAACAATTTGGTTCTACGCTTTGGTTATATCTGCTGTCAGCTGCTGTCTGCACAGGTGTATCTGAGAGACGCAACCTGGGTTCCGTCTGCAGCAAAGTCTATCACTTACTTAGTCAGTTACTTAGACTCTGCACCTCAGTTCATACCTCTGCTAAACCCGCAGATTGCACAGAGGTTCCACTTCCCCACACTTGTGGCAGATCCGTGACCACTTGTGGCAGGCCATGGACCCCTCTGCCAGGTACCCTTCAAGCCTTGGTGCAATGAATTGAACATCAGGGGGCCCAGACTGATCAAGTGGTTCAGGTGCTGCAGGATTTATTATCCCACATACAGCAACTCCGGACCTCCCTGCAAGGCAATGCTGCGGCTGCTCCTTCCCCAGCTCCTGCTATTGCTCCTGCTACCATTTCTCCTGCACCTGGGCCAAAGATGAGTTTGCCAGATCGTTTTTTACGGGAAAAAGTTTTCTAACTTCAAGAATGCTTGCTTACTTTATTTTCTGCAAGTTGGTCTTGTAATATCCTTACTGCAAGGTGATCCTCAGCCCTGGGCTTTCAGTTTGCGACCTGGTAACCTTGAACCAGGGACACAGAACCGCAGGAGTAATGCGCTGAGTTTTGCCGGTGGTCTGCTGATTCACAGTGAAACGATCCCACTCTCCGTTCTCAGATCCGGCTAGGACTGTCTGAGAAGAAAAAAGACTTGTGCACTAACCTCCACCTGAGAGTCTGGATGCTGCCTGGCAGCTGGCAATGAAAATTGAGCGACACCTCCGGGAACGTCACCAGTAACGTGCAGCACAGTTTCCACAAGCTTCTTTCCCTGTTGTTAATCCACCAGAGGTTACTGAACCTTCAGCAGGAACCTATGGAGACTAATTGGTTTAAACTGCCAGTCTCCGAGCGTGCACGCCGCCATGCGCAAAGTTTATTTCTGTACTGTGGAGGTATTGGAAATTACAGAAATAACTGTTCTCTCAAAACACTGGAAAAGCCCATTCCTATTTCAGTAGTCAATGGTACAGTAATTCCTGAGCCCATTCGTTTCAAGACCCAACCCAAAAAAATGAGATTCAACGGTGAAAATTTGGATAAAATAAAATGTGTTAAAAAAAAATAATGTTAAATTAATTTATTGAGTGTTTTACAGGTTATCCTACAATGATATGATATCTCTTACTCTTTACCACACTTTCCAGCACAGAAATATTATGATACATTTGTTAGATTTTTCTTTTATCCACTGGGAGAAAAATGTATTACTGTGTGTTTTACAGAGTACGAGATACTTGCCGGCTGGGATCTTCTCGATGATTGCAGCAGAGTCTGCAATCATTGGGAAGAGTGTGCGATCCCCGGGGCACTACAGGCTAATTAACCTGTAGTGCCCCGGGGATGGTAGTGGAACTGCAGAGTTTATCTGTTCAGTTCCCACGGTCACATGATCGTGGGATCTTTGCGGTCACAGCTGTGACTGCAGGCGATCCCCGAGCACTAGAGGTTGAATGGGGACAACTTGGATAGAGAAACTCTATCCAAGAACACATACAACTAGTAAAGGGCTGCAAGAGCAATCTGAGCAATTGCTCTTGCAACCCTTAATAGTCCCTAAAAATAACCCGCATTCTCCCAGTATTGACTTCAATGGTGTTCGAATTTGGCACTCGATCACCCGAACAATATCTCACTATTCGATCGAATAGCCGTCCAATCAAATAGTGAGATATTCAACCAACACTAGTCTATACCTCCAAGTGCTGGAACACAGCAGACAGAAACAAGATAGAGACAGCTACTTGCTGGAGTACTACATGTATAACCAAGGCCGCAAAAGTCAGAAGAGTGCAGACCATTGCGCATGCCTTACTAGATGAATGCCAACAATAAGAGGCAAGAGCACGGGGAATGGCAGATGCTGAAGACCCAACAAATGCCTTTGTTAGTTACTGGATGCCACCATGACATTGTACATAGGAGTTAGTACTGACACCAGCATTTCCTCATTTGTATTTACCACTTCTGTGTCCTATAAATTTTCACCTTTTTAATGGCCCCTCCCCCTCCAACTATTATCCATCTATCCCTGACACCATCACCTCTTACTACCTCAGCATCTTATCTCTTCCTTTATCACCATCCCAGTACTGTCCTTCTCCATCAGTTATCCCCACCCCATCACCCCCATCACGTGTCAGTCAGCACCACCCAATCACTATCAGCACCCCAACATTTTTTCCGATTTCTAAATCCACCCCAACAACCCCCGACTCTATCAACTGTCACCACCCTAGAATACCTAAGTCCACCTACGCCAGCTCTAACTCCCCACCCACCCCATCTGCTATTTCTATCCCAGCATCCTCTCCAGCTATTATGATCACCATAGCATCTCCTCTGCATCCCCACCACTACAATTTACTATCACCACCACAGCATCCCCTCCATCATATTTTATAATCTCTGTATTCATGCCCCCATGCACTTTCACCTCTTTAGTATCCCCCAATTTACTATTACCATCTTAGAATCTCCCTGATCTGTTATAATCACTCCAGCATCCCTTTTCCACATTAGCCTTTATCACTGCATCATCTCCACCACCATTCACTGCCATCACCTCACCACCACCCATCAGCTTCCCCATCTTCCATTATCTCTGAGAATTCCTCCCATCCCCTAACACCACCCCGTGCCCCAATCTATTATAACCAGGCCAGCGCCCCCTCCTTCCTCCACTGTCACTTGATTATATGATACATAGGGTTGTACACAGAGCTCCCAGGGGACAGAAGATTGGTTTCTTTAGAATCAGACGCGTGGGATGTGCAGTTCCTGCACAAACTTTATAGTAGATGTTTAGTAATATAGAAAGTGCAGTCAGATGATTGGGTGGGCGACATGACATATTGTGTGATCAGAGGTGTGTGCTCCCTCCACTCTCAATGTCATTATATTGGCTTCCTTCCTCTTCTGATACAGTAAGTCATTCTCCTCACTTCTCGTCTCTATCTCATTGACATGGCTGATGGTGTCACCTACGCTGACCTGACATTCGCTGGCATTGTGCTGCAGAAACCCAAATCTGATGGTAAATATGATTTTTTCCCACTATCAGTTATGGTGGGATCAATTTACAGATCTGGGAACACATGACCCCATGTACAATATGTGCATTCTTCTGCGGATTGGACAATCCATTGGTCAGGTCAGGGGTATTTCCGGCTGGGTAATACATTTGTGAACTGATGTTTCCTTGGTTTAGGACCCCTTGATATGTTTGCCATTTATATTTCTGCCTTGTTCATTAGGAATTATACAGGAATGCTTTTAATAATAGGGTTACAATATATAGAGTGTGATAATCCAGAGCCACCAATCAGAAGTCATGTTTTATTTTTCTGATAATTCTACACCTTTGAAAGGTGTAATATGATTGGTTGCTCTGTATGGGATTACCTAATCCTGAAATGGAAAGAGAATATTGTATAGGGAAGACCTCATAAAGCATATATAGAGCCTGCTTTATTAAAACTCTCCAAAACTAAAAAAGATCATGGGAGAACCTGGGCATATCTGGTCAACGACTGAAAACTGGATCACCCAGGCCCATAGTTTCTCTATTATATTTTATATGCTGGATCTGTTGTGGAAGTCTCATTGTGGGGGTCATCTACATCCAATTGTCTTGTCATATCCTTCATCCAATGGCTGTGCTTCATTTCAGGCTCCACCCCTGAGGATCACACTGAGCATGATGATGTTAAGTATGAGAATATTGCTGATCTACATGAAAAAAGAGAGAAAAGACCTCCTCTAGCACCTCCTGCACCCTCTATTGGGAGGTGCTGTCAGCCAATAACAGGTGACTTTTATAATTGAGGGCAGAATACAGGTCAAAACATTCACTATTAATGAATGGGCTGACAACACAATCAACCAAGATAGTGAATCCAGGGTAATGGAATATTCACACAATATTGTGTAGGCATTTACAATGAATAGCCATACACTTACTATTGTAGTGTATTGTGGTAACGCACCTTATAGTGCACAGCTCAGAGATTCACCATGTGAGCATACTGTGTGTACATGACTGCTCCCAATGCATGTGCACTATATAACACAATAACACACTACCAAGCCTAATGGTGGGCTCCATCAGGACGAAATGCTGCAAAATAGATTTATTTGTCTATCCTGGTGCAATGACTGTCCTTTTGTTGACTGAGAAGGATAACTCATTAATACAACACATCACAACATTTTAGTGTATATGCCATGAGAGCAAAGCTCACCCGCTGCTGGTAAACCACACAACGTCATGTAATGGGAAGTTATCAGGGATCCACGGGTGTCCAGTGTGCATTTTTCCTAGGGGGTAAATGGATGGGATATCTGGGAAGATATCAGACATCTTTGTATAAATCTGTATTCTGCTCCTCACAGTCTGTGGAATAATCTCTCATTTCTATGTCTTAGGGATCTGGAAGAATTCGCCGCACCTTTCTCTGGTCGCTCTGTTCCTGTGTCTGGCCCTGTCCATTGTGGTGATTGGCCTGGCTGTGAAATGTGAGTGATTTCAGGAAAATCCTTCTAGTTCATGGAATGAGAAGAAGCTGGGGGTTCCTATGTTGTATATAAGAGATGTAAGGGAAGAAAGATTGTGAAGGTGATGGTTGGGCACCAAAATCCCTCCTGTCCCATCTTAGTACATAACCTTTACCACGTGTCTTCTCTTAGATCACATGACATCTCAGGGCCCATGCCTTTACATGATTCATTGTTTAATGAACCCAGGGGGTGTGTCCATAATGCCCTGGGATCACAGGAAGTGGGTTCAATGATGCAAAGGGTCCTTCAACCCATATCCTGGCATCATCCTTTTTTTTTAGCTTTGTTGCTCTACCAATGACCCAATTTTTTCTTTTAACCATTCTGACCATCTGGCTACAGCATACTGAATTCTGATTGGATGATATGAAAATCTGCAGCATTACGTCATTCTGTCTGTGTCATACTTTATAGATCTGGAGGTGTCCAATGAACTTCTAATATTGAACAGCAGTCTAATGAACAGAGAGAAGATCCTGAGGTCTCTGAGAAAAGAGTTAGCAGCAATCAAGACTGAGCTGGAGAGTGCGGTGCAGGGAAATGTCCAACTGAACAGCTCCCTACAACAGTTCCAGCGAGGTGAGAAGGAAACTAAGAACAAAAATCCAAACTGGGGTAGTGGGAGAGAAGTCATGGGTTTGAGATCCAAAGCTGCTGATTTAAGGCCCGGGGCAGCACCAGTGCTCACCAGACACCAGTCCCCCAATCTAACACCACAGTCTACACCTATAGCAGCCCCGGCTCAGCCTCGGGGGACTGGTTGCCTTTCCCAGCACACGGTTGCCCCCAGGATTTGCTGCGCAGGGGATGGTGTCTGGAAATGGGCCGGCAGCAAGCCAGGAGCTCACAGATAACACAGTACCAAGATTTCAATAAAGCCAAGTGCAGAATACAGAGCAGAGGTCATACACAGAATATTCGTCCAGCAAACAAAGTACAAAAGGGCAAGACACAAGCAGAGTCCAAGGCTATATTATCCCAGCAGCCAATACCAGCGCAGGGCTGAGTCAGGAGCTGATCGGCCTCTAGAATCTCCTTTAGCTGTGCACAGCCTAACAATGGATGCCGGGGATGCCATAGATCCATCAGGCTGCACGACTAAAGGGAAGCAGGGGCTGCTGCTATTATAGTTCCCCAGGCTGCTGCAAATGTCCTCGCTGGACAGAATAAACCATGTTTTATACTGCGATGGCGCAAAGCACGGAGTCGCCAGACCGATAAGCATCTCCTAACAGCTGATAGCTATAAGAAACCAGTCCCTGATATCTGAGTCATTTTATATTTTCTCTGGACTTAATTTTCCCAAAAGGATAATTTTACTTTAAGTCAATTACTCCAAATTGAGAGATTTTTACAAGACTTTGTAACTTATTAAACATTAAATATTATCAAAATATTATTTATTTACTAAAATACACATAACATCTCCATATTGTGATATAGTCATTTCTCATCTATTGTTCTTGACGCGTTTCGCAGTGGTGGATTTCAAATACAAACTTTATAAAATAAAACTTTGTATAGTAATAAACTAATATGGTAAAATAGTATAAGTATAGTATAAACCTTTGTAAAGTAAGTATTATCGAAGTGCATTTGAAATTGTGTACTTTTTTAATGTATTATAGATGATGGGATGTGATTAACCAGGTATTGTGATTGTAGTTGTAATAATTTTTTCATCATGAGTCTTTCCGAGGAAGAAACTGTGAAATGCTTCAAGAATAATAGACGGCTATTGACCAATACATTTATATCACAATATAGAAATAGTACTTGCATTTCATCAAATGAATTATGTTTTTATGAAATGGATGTTAAATTGTGTTGCCTTTAAAGTCTTGTAAACATCTCTTAATTTGGAGTAACAAACTATTTAGTTGTGAGGGGACGTGGCACGTTTACCATTGTGCTTCGATTTTATATAGCACCAAATACATAGATCAGCCAGTCACAACCTTTTTTATTAAAGATAACAGAGACTGCTGATCCAGGGAACATCCGATTGCCTCATCGAATCAGGAAGGAATTTTTTTTTCCTTTAAAGCAAATTGCACCGGGGTTTTTATTTTGCCTTTCTCTGGACCAACTATGTCCATAGGGATTTATATCTGGGATTTTTTTATTTCCCTAGGGGTTGTACTTGATGGACCTTGATGGTCTTCTTTCAACCTGACACTACACCTGACACCTGCTTGGACTCCCAAAAAGCCATTACACTTCCTACTGCAGCCTCCTATTCTTCTGTTCCAGGGTTCTGCCCCGAGGGTTGGGTCCTCTTCAAGCAGAAGTGTCTCTGGTTTTCTGACAACACAGATTCCTGGGATAATAGTAGTAGAAATTGTGGATTGAAAGACTCCAATCTGATTATTCTGCAGAGAAATGACACAGAGCTGCAGGTAAGGTTTTCTTAATAAAGTATTTCTGTTTTAATAGAGGTTTCACCCCCACACCTATTTAGTAAAACTTCCATTTATTAATGTCTGATGCCACCGAGGTCCCCTCCTTATCCCTGGTTGGTGGTGGAGCAAGTGCTGTGATTTAGATGTACCGCTTACTTCCTTAGGGGGTTCTAAGTTGTACCTGGGGTGCCTAAAGAAACTCCCGGACTCACAAAATGTTGCATCAGTCGTTGTCCTTCACCTATACCTGCACAGATACCACCTATGCAGCAATAGGCAACCAACCATAACTTCCCCCAAATCACCTAATGACTGGTTGATTCAGCTGCAGGGCTTGCTGGTCAGGACTATTTCCACATTTCTGTGCATAGGGTAGGAATGAGGACCTGGAGCCCACCATAGAAAGTGAGAAGGACCAATGAGTATGCAAAGCTTTCCTGGCACAGTGGCATACCATTGCCCAGGTATATCCCTGGGAACCCTCTAGAAGCTTTGTATAGTTATCATGTGGACCTGTCACCAGTCTCACCTGTGCACATGGAATCTCATCACCCTTTACTGTTTTGTCATTTTTATATTTCTGACCCCAACAACCCCCACACTACAAATATAAAATAGTGTTTTTTTTTTTTTTGGTAAATCCCAATAATGAAATTTTTCCTAGGATTTTCTTGAAAAACAAGGAGAATTCTGGGCTGGCAAGGAAATAAAATGGATCGATCATGCAGGAGAGAGGAGATGGCCCACCAATTATCCACAAGTGACGTAAGTGTGACATCTTAACTGCTTTAATGATTCATCCATATGTATAGAAAAATAAAGAACTCACTCAGATGGGTGAATAGATGGAGATAGATTGATTGAAAATCAATAGATGTATTGATTATATACAGATAGTGCAGTCAGCACACCTAGGGCCAGGTAATCTGCATTACATGACATTTTTCTTCTCTGGTTTATCATTCGTCATTTCATAGACAACACAATCGATGCTGGAAAACCATCGGCCGCAATCTGCAGAACGTTTCCTGTACAGAACACAATCGGTGGATCTGCCAGAGGAATGTCGTAGTAACCTTACTGAAGAAATATTCCTCCAGTTCTCTTGCTGAGACTCTGAGCTTTACAGTGGAAAATGCCGAGTTTTATTGTTATGGAAGATCAAAATCAAGATGAAGTTATGGAAGATCAAAATCAAGAAAAAAGTGACAATTTGTTCTCCCTGAAATCCTGTAAGATCGATGATGTCATTCCCTGTGTGTCATGTGACCATAGGGATTCCCTTTTATTGTCATTGTTTATACCATATCTTGCCATATAACGAATTCCCAACACTTCCCAAAGATGTCTGATATTCATCATTTAGATTATTTCAGGTTATAAAATGTCTTTACTGAGATCTGATGGCAATTGTTTATTCCCAGATTTTAGTTCTAGTATTGGGATTTGGGTTATGATTCTGGGATAAGGATTGTGGTTCTGTGATTGGGCTTATAATTATGGTTCTTGTATTGGTGTTGGAATAATGGTTCTGGTATTTGATTTGGTAATATGATTCTGAGATTGGGATCATGGTTTCGGAACTGGGATCATGGGTTTGGGTTTGGGATAATAGTTCTGGTCTTGGGAATCATGGTTCTGGTATTGGAAATTATGGTTTTGGGTTTGGGAATCATGGTTTTGGATTTAGGAATCGTGGTTCTGTTATTGGGAATCATGGCTCTGGGTTGGGAATCGTGGTTCTGGGTTTGAGATCATGGATCTGGTGCTAAGATCAAAGTTCTGTATTCAGATTGGAATAATGTATCATTGGTCAGGGACAGATTACAGAATACATATAATTCCGTATATGAATGTGTGCTGTCCATTTCTGTATTTATTTAATCTCCATGTTTTACACGGATGTCAAACTTTCCAGCAGAAGAGATGGTGACCATGGTTGGAGCAAACCATAACACTGCTGGGGGTGGTTTTGTTTTGGTGTGCCCTCATCCCCCCAGAACTTCACCCCAACTCCTGTCTCTATCATGAATATTACTATGCTGATTACTGGACATCCAACTCTGAACACAACCTCAAAACAAACCTAATGCTGAGCTAAGCCCTCAACATGTGACCACCAAATCCTCACTGAATCACCAAATCACACAAGTTGAACTCCAGTTATATATATATATTTTTTATTAAAAAAGGTTTTTACTATAACATCCACCTTATGTCCTGTGCTGCTACAGTTCACTCCACGATCCAGGGCTTAAATAGTGGGCAGCGTCATCCAAGCCACTTCTTGTAGGACAAGACTGCCATAGACCTCGTTTTTCCTTTTGTGTTACATGCAGGAAGAACCTCGCTTGTGGCTAGAAATTGGTGAAATGTGACATTGAGGGTATTGTGTCTGGTGGGTGGTGAGCATTGTGTCTGGTGAGCATTGTCTCTGGTGAGCATTGTGTCTGGTGAGCATTGTGTCTGGTGAGCATTGTGTCTGGTGGGTGGTGAGCATTGTGTCTGGTGAGCAATGTGTCTGGTGGGTGGTGAGCAGTGATCACTGTCTGGGACTTTGTTTCTGCATGTGGTTTGTGGTGATCCCTCTGTGTCACATTGTTTTAATAAGTAGTGGGCGGTGATCACTGTAAGCAGATAACAGATGTCAGTTACTTCCTCTTTTCACACATTTCATTATCATCATTGGTCCCCATCGCTCTGATAAACGGGACAACTATGACTGATGGAGTAACTTATGCTGACCTGCAATTTAATGACATCTCTATGAAGGAGACCGGATATGGCGGTAATATTTAATCTCTTATATTCAGTGTTGTCACAGGCATATCCAAACCTGAGGGGCAGAGTGGTCCCTGATACCCCTGTGGTCCCTCTCTACCCCCACCTGAACCTACCATCTTCTCCTTTCACGGATCTAGGACTTACCTGTCTCTGATCTCAGTAGGTTGCACTCTGTGTTCCTCCTCTGTGGCTGCCATCTGTACCCTCTGATACTGACAACATTCTCATCTTCTCTCTACCTCCAATCACCTCCTCTACCCCTCAAATGCCTCATTAGGACTGCATATATGGGGAGCAATCCTGGGGCCCCCCATCTGCCCTAAACTGAACCTTCTGCACCCTGCCTGCCCCAAGCACTCCCAAATATGTCCTCAACATTTCACCCAGGTCTTCTTTACAACCTTCCTCTCTCTTCATTCTTTCAAGAAAAACCTCACAGCACTCACCCTCATATCTATTCACCCCACCTATAAACATTCACATCTCGGTCATGGGATCTTTGGAATTCAGATCTGTCATGATTTTGCTACTTTCTATCCATAACATATTGCTGTCTCTCAACTTCTAGGCTCCATTACTTTCACGATTAGTCTTCTGCAGCTGCACTTTTCTTTGAAGGCTTACACTTTACGTGTACCCCGAGACCCGGGAAGAGGGCAAGTGGCAATGTGGGTCTCATTTCTTTCCTAATTAGTGCCAACTGAATCCGCTCTCCTCCTCTTGTACTCCTCTTCATTATAGAAACATATTATCCATCTTTTCACCCTCTTCCCTTCATAGTTGTTGTTGCCTACCAGTCTCCCATTTTCTGGACCCCTATACACACCCACCCTAATCCTTGGTGACTTATTAGTGCAATGGATGATGCTACCCACCCTCTGTCAGCCTATTCCTCCCTATTGTCAGCTCTTCCACTAATTCATACCACACTTGTTCATAATACCTCCGACCTTTGTAAACTCCCCCACAGAATCAGCTCATTATTACGATTTCTTACCACAATCTTTTTACTGTCAAACTTCCTACTTATTGCCCTCCTCCCTCCCCTTTTATGCCAGGTTGATGGCAGAGACATCCATAACCTGAATTACTCTATATTCTCAGATTTCCATGTTTCATTCCTTTCCAGTAATCGTACATTCATGTCTCCCGGACTGGGCGGCCTCCCTTTATCATTAAACTATATAGCTCCCAATAAAGTTACCCCTGCTAAACTTATACACTTCCCACTCCACTGACAACAACCATACAAGACATCTACAGAAAATCTGCAGCCGATATATGCGGAAGAAATCTGGCATCAAAAGTAACTTCCTCGAGTACGAGGCTGAACTCCATCTTTAAAACTCTGGGCTTACTGTTCTCAAATTATTTCTCTGCTCTCATATCTTTATAGCATCAACCACACGTTTCCTCTTTGCTACATTTCACTCCATCCCTAATCCTACACCCCTCCCCCTACTATGACCGACCCAGTGCAAGACTAAAGACCGAAGAAAGAAATTACCATGATCCTATGTGATATCCCAGCTCATTGTACAACCCCATCCACTTATAACTCTTACTGCTTATTATCGGACTATTTGCTCCGAATCACTGCCCTTGGTGACTCCTCTTCCCCCCACTCCCCTCTCTGTTAATGTTTCCCTATGGCTGAGTCATTGGACCTGTTCTTTTCTCTCTATATTCCTTCTGCCTTGGCAAACTCTTATCCTCCTTTCAACTCCAACAGCATTTGTATGCAGATATTGACCTAAGTTCCTCTGCCCGGTCTTATGTTGCCCTTCCTGGCTAAAAGGTACCTGAAACTCAGCTTCAATTAAACTGAACTTATTTCTCCTAATCTTTACCCATCTTTAAAATGTCCTTCTGCCCCTGTGTGCAAAGCCAGCTCCATAAAGACATGGGGTCACCAGTTTGGTGTGGAGGAACTTGACTGTTCTGAACAGAGCTCTGACCTCAACCCTACTGAACAACTTTGGATGAATGGTGAGCAAGATCTTGTCAGCAAAATCAGTACCTGAGCTCACAAATAGGTGCAAATTCCCACAGACACAACCCAAAATCTTTTAGAAAACTGTCCTACAAGAGTGGAGGGCTTTGGCTTTGTAGGCTTTGGGGTAAGGGAGGGGGATCCACATCTATGACCATAAATGAGTAACTCCCTAATAATGTCTATGAGGACAACTCCATATTAATAGCAATGGGGGGGTTCCATTAATGACTATATAGAAAGGGATAAACTCTAATTGCTTTGAATTTTGAACTGGGATGTCCAACAACCTCACCTGTGATAGTCAGGGGTCCACAACCTTTTGGCCAAAGGGTGTTTATCCTTTTTTAAATTTTCTTAGTTTTATTAGTCCAGATATTAATCTGCAGAACAATAATTTATTAAAAGGGGAAGTTCTGAGATCTCTTTATAGAACAAAGGTTAGAACTGCCTCTGCTGAACGATCACTAAGAGATGAAAGTTAGAAATTTAACAAAGCAAACCCCACCCAAACTGGTGATCGCTCAATTGTAGCAGCATAAGGGTAAAATGTAAAAGTGGCTCCAACCTATAGCATTATGGACTTGATTGATTAAAGCTCTCCAAGAAAGAAGAACATCCACTTTCATTAGTAAATCTGGGTGATCCAGCAAACCTAGAATGAACCTGGTTCAGGATTGAAAACATTTGCTAACAAATATCAAATTATTTCAAATATATATATTATTTCAAGAAATCTGGTTTCTGGATCACCAAGGTTCACTGATGAAAGAGTATATTTTGCAGCATTGGAAAGCTTTAATTATTTGGACTAATACAATTGACTTTAGCTAAGCTAAAATTTGGGTAGTTAGAAAAAAAACAAGTATGCAGTACTCCTCCTTACCACCGGAGATCACTGAACCCTAGATGAACAGACTAAACGCTGCAGCGATTGGTTACCTGGACTGCTCTAATTTTTCTCTAATTTTCATACCCAAGTAACTCATTTAGTAATTAACAAATCTGGAATCACATTTGGGAAAATCCCATAAATAACCTATGCTCATCTGTTTATAAAAAACAAAAAATACCAAAAACAGGAAAACAATTATTTCTTTATTTTGTAGTAATATCAAATATAAGAACTCCAAATTGCACCATGCAGCTCCCTAACACCCGAATCCTAGAATGACTATCAGTGGGGGTGCAGGGAAAGGGTTCCCCTTTGATTCATATTTATTTAGTATTTTAATACATTGTATTACTTTGTATCACTGTTAATATTTCTGTGTACACAGCAGAAGGGAGGGGAACATAGATGTGATATCTGGTGACCACCCTGATTGGCTGCCACAGTGATCACATGATAAGGACCCCGCTATGGCTTTATAATAAAAGACCTCCCACTGCCAGCAAAAATGTGTCACATCTCACAGCAATATGCAGACTGCTAATAGGAGGGAGTGAAAAATGAAATGCCTCATGGGGCATTTCTGGAAGCCTTCTCATATATAAAAGAGATATAAGATAGTGAAAACCATGAAGAAGTGAGGTTTCCTTCCTATGCCCAGATATCATGTATTTATAATGTAAGAATAATATTTTAACCTTTATATAATTATGTTTTTTTCATCAGAAGATTTTTTTAATACATGTGTGATTACTTTAAATGATTGAACATGTCCCTCTAAATTTCGCTTTTTGGGGTATAAATATTTTTCAGTGACCTCATGGGATTATCTACATGTGTGGCATCCAATCACCAACCTTTATTTTCTGTATCCTTTGTTTCATTTCAGGCTCCTCCCTGGAGGAATTCATTGAGGATGTTACGTATGAGAACGTCACCGCTGCACAGCAAGAAAAGAGACCAACCCCAGTGTCCAATACCCCTGTGAGTGGAGTCCATCAGCTAAAGGCAGGTGAGATGAACCATTGTACTGTGCATGTATCTTCTATCAAACCCACATAACAAATTCAGATAAAAGTGGATAATATGTAAACATTTATAACAAAGTATTTTTTAATAAGTCCCAAGCAAACAAACAATAATGTCTACAGCCTTTATACTTACATAGTTACATAGTAGGTTAGGTTGAAAAAAGACATAGGTCCATCAAGTTCAACCACTAAGGAAATAAACATATCCCAGATATAAAACCCTATAAAACATAGTCCAGAGGAAGGCAAAAAAAAACCCCGGGTACAATTTGCTTCAACAGGGGAAAAATTTCCTTCCCGATTCCATGAGACAATCGGATGTTCCCTGGATCAGCAGTCACTGTTATTTTTACTTTTAATCCTTAATCCCCAGTTATATTCTGTGCTTCTAGAAATCATCCAGCTTTTTCTTAAAGCAATCTATAGTAGTTGCTGAAACTTCCTGAGGGAGCCGATTTCATATTTTCAAAGCCCTTACAGTGAAGAATCCCTTCCTTATCCAGAGCTGCAACTTCTTTTCCTCCACACGCAAAGAGCGCCCCCTTGCGCTTTGTAATGATCTTACAGTGAATAATGGGGAAGAGAGTTCCCTATATGGACCATTTATATATTTATACAGGGTGATCATATCCCCCCTTATACGTCTCTTCTTAAGGGAGAATACATTCAGTTCAGCTAATCTCTCCTCATAACTGAGCTCCTCCATTCCTTTTATTAGTTTAGTTGTCCTTCTCTGCACTATCCCCAATCCCACAATGTCCTTTTTGTGAACTGGGGCCCAAACCTGGACTGCATATTCCAGATGTGGTGTGACCAATGCTTTGTACAGGATTATGCTTCTGTCTTTTTTGAAGCCATGCTGACTATCACTTATAATATTATTTTCTAGCAGAAACTCCTCTATGTGGTTCTTTATCAAACCCTCTAAGACCTTTCCAACTATGGACGTTAAACTAACGGGTCTGTACCTACCTGGTAATGACTTCGCTCCCTTTTTGAAGATAGGACCACATTGGCCTTACGCCAATCCATCGATACCTTGCCAATGACTAAAGAGTCTCTAAAAATTAGAAATAATGGCTCTGAAATAACTGAGCTCAGCTCTTTGAGGACACGTGGATGTAATCCATCAGATTCTGGTGCTTTGTCAACCTTATTTTTTCCCAGCTGTTTCTCAGTCATATCAATTCTGAGCCATTGTGATTTAAGGCAGTGACTTTGCCATTATGAATTTGGACTTGAGCTCTGCCATTTTCCTTTGTGTACACAGAGCTAAATAAAAGTGTTTAGTAAATCTACCTTGTCTTTGTCCACAGTTACCAACCCAGCGACATCCTTTAAGGGACCTACATGCTCAGATCTGATCTTTTTGCTATTAATATATCTAAAAACTTTTTTGGGGTTTGCCTTACTATCCTTTCCAATCTGTCTTTCATTTTGAAGTTTTGCAGATTTTATCTCCTTTTTACATTTTTTGTAATATTCTTTATAGAATTGAAATGATGAAGGTGATTCTTCATTTTTATATTTTGGGCATGCCCTTTTCTTGTTCCTTATGGCTTTTTTAACATCAGCTGTAAACCACATTAATTTAATCCTCTTAAATGTATTACCCATTGGAATATATTTTTCAGTTTGCTTTTGTAGAACAGACTTGAAACATTCCCATTTCTGTTCCGTGTTCTTTGAGAACAATATTGTCTACCAGTCCAAGTCACAGAGAGTTTACACCAGTGGTCACCAAACTTTTTGGACCAAAATTATCGGCTCCTGACTGTGGGGTGAGCCTGGTGTCACTCAAAGTCACTCCCCCATGGTAACATCATGGTGACATAACCCCGTCATTTCCCATTGCAGATCTGAGCCTGTGAAGGGGGAGTTGGCGGGATGTGTCTAGGGACACAGTCTGCCCACATTCTTGAGCCTGAGATTTTTATGAGGGTGTGGTCCGCGGCTCTGGTTTCTCACTCACCACTGGTTGGCGACCGTTGCTGTAAACAAAAATCTGGTAAATATCCATTTTTATAAAATACTGCCAAGCTTGGGGAGACAGAGCCACAGCTTGCACAATAGTGGTGTAAGCCCCGAGAAGGAGCAAGGTGCAGAATCAAAGCTGCTAGCTGCTGCCAGGTTGCGGTCCCTGGGCACACCAGGGTGGACAGGATGATGCATAGTACCAAATTACAAACTAAGAGAGAAGGAAGACGGGGTTGGAGGCAGACATAAAGCAAAAGAGGTGAGAAACAAAGCCAGGGGTAAAAAAACAGAAATCTAGAAAAGTGTCACTGGTGACACGGGGCCACTGCAAACACTAGGGGACACCGGAGACATGCGGTTCACCGCAGACAAAGAGGAACAGCACAAGTGAACATGCAAGGAAACAACAGACTGGGCAACAAGGGAGCTGGATTTGGGAAGCACATGATTAACAGACCGGCATAGAGGAAATGCTCAGCAGAGCTAGGGGCTTGGTACTAGTGGAGACACATTGCACAAAAATGATTGCTGTGTCAGCTAAATAGCCAGTGGCGATGAATAGACTATTTATACCCTGATTGGCTGGCGGGGGTACCGATTAAACTTGGAATGGTAGGCACACGCTCGGTCAGAAATGAGGAGGTAAGTGTGACAAATACTGCTCAAACAAGAATACAGAGAATCCAAAAGATCCAATTAAACTGTAGTGTTTCATAACAGAAATGCTTCCTCGGGAGTGGGGAAGACTATGATACAAAAATGATATATAATAAATAGAAGGACAAACCAATAACATACAATGGAATGTGTGTGAATCGTAATACGCTGTAAATACAGAAGGGCTTATATTTATCTTGTCATAGAAAACTAGCAAGGCTCAAATAAATGAATCCAAATGAGAGGAGAATGCCGTAATGTCAGTAACCATAAGATAGATATTCCATTCAAAGATAGCCCAGATATGGTCTCCTTGGGTGTCAGTTGGGTGTCTAGGTCATAATGTTATAGGTTTTCAGGAATTAGGAGTAAATATTTACTACTCCTGTTTAGAAGAAAAGCAACTGTGTTAATATGCACCTGTACTCAGGTGCAAGGTGAGGAGGAAGTAATCAACCAGAGGGATCCAAGCTGAGAGGGACTAGTCAGAGGCTGAGCAGAGCCAGAGTGAAATCCTCTCTGGCTCTCTCTCAACCTGGAATCCTCTCTGGCTCTCCCTCAGCCTCAATCCATCTGGTTGATTACTTCCTCCTCACCTCACACCTGAATACAGGTGCATATTAACGCAGTCAGGATTGGGTTGGGACAAGGAACCCACCCTTTCAGTCCCTTGGCTGGCTCCAGGGCCCTAAAGCCCCTGGTTTCTTCCTAGAAACGTACACAGACCTCCTCTCTATTCCCTGGAGCCTTTTTAACACTTTCCCTGACGTTCTTAGTGACACTAAGTCACACTGTTCCATTTCTGAACAAACTGAATCATATCAGCATTACCATTATGTTGTAAGTCTACATGTCTACTTAAGGGAGTTGTAATCTTTCCATTTTGTATTAAGTAATTGTGTTTATAGATTCTACGTTTAAACTGGTGTTTTGTTTTTCCATTGTAATAGCTTCTGCATTGGCAAATTGCTATATATATGATTCCAACAGAATTACAGTCCTATGAAATGTATAAATCGTTTCAAAAATTGAAAACGTGAGTTTATTGTAACGTAATTGGAGGGTAGAATGTGAGCAAGCTTGGCAAGGTGAAGTTATTACTTTAGAAGTAGATTCACATGTACGTGGTGCGAAATGGCTTCTTCCAATCTTAGTTCCCAAAGAAGGAGCTTTTCTAAAAACCATCTGAGATCTATCTGAAACTATTTTATATAAAGTAGGATCACCAGTTAGAAGCGGCCAATGTTTTTGTATAATTCTGTGAATATCAATGTGATTAGCATTAAATTCTGTAATAAATCTCATTGGATTTTGTTTTTGTTCCAATTGGGGTTGGGGAAAAATTAACTCTTGCCTATTGTTTGCACTTGCTTTTCTACGCTCTTTAACAATGTTCTTGCTTGTTGAACTTGGGCATATTAAAAGTCAGGTATGTGTACTTTATAAAGGTGGGTTGTGATATATTAGGGTCATTACTTTGGGTTTAAATGTTTATTTAATTATATTCAGGACCATTTGTCCTAACTACCTGGAACTTTGCCCTAAATATTTATAACAACCATACATATCATCTAAACTTTGGAACCTTTATGAGGATTTATATCAACCAGCAAAACTGTTTAGTCTCATTTATTATTATGTAGAATAATTACTTTGAAAAAATCTTCTTTAATAATTTATCTGTATTATTATTGTAGTGTGGAAATCATCTGAAATCCCTGCTTAGGATCACTAGTCCACCACCCCAGGGTCAATGTGAGCTGCCATTTATGATATTACATTTAGTTTTATGAATGTTGTATTGGACCATTTACTTTAGTGACAAATTTACTATTGTTATTGTACACCCATTGGGGAATTTTGATATTCACAGTAGATACAACTTACTGGTTTCAAAAATATATATTTATGTCCATGAAGAGTCTCTGCAGTGTTTGTTTCAGTCGGAATACCGATATATTGCTCTTTTATAGGATAGTTCCTGTCCTTTTCAGTGATGGTAACAACCATAAATATTATGCACGCCGTTTGATCACTCATCCTTGTTAAAAGCATCAGAAGACATTGAACAAAGCTATTTATCTATATGATTGATTTTATGATATTACCATGGTCTATGTACAAAAGGTATATGTTCAATAAGATGTTTTAATATTTTGTAACAGAAAAATGTGCTTTTTTATTAAGAGTCTGGTACCTTGACAATCCCTCTGTACAATATAGGTAGTCCTGCTTTCTTCTCTTCTAAACAGGTCTAAAACATATTTACATATTTGGTATGTAAGTGGGCTAAGAAAACTTTTGTGATATAGGTTTCCATGCGTTTTGCTCAATATTTGTAACCTGAATATTGTAATGGAGAGGTAAGTATGGAAATAGGTAAAACGTTTGGTAAACTATAGGATGTGTGTATGACAACTACCATGTTTTTATTCTACAGGTCCTCTGTTGTCAGAATATAAATAAATATTAGGGAGGTTATCTAGTAGGCTTTGTTGGACCATAGCCAGGGAACACGTGTGAGGGCACAGCTATACCCTGCCCTGTCTGTGGTTAGCGCTCTAGGTATGGGCTATTGAATCACAAGACATTATGGGAGTGCCATTGCTGACCTTCAGGAGGGAAGAATGCTACGTGCATGGCTGTGCCTGAAGTATTTTTGGGTTCCTATGCTGTAAATTGAGCATCCAAAAGGATGAACATTTTTTACTTTGGTACTTTTATTGGTCCATGACTGGTCTGTGATATAGATGGAATTTTCCTAGTCATTTTTTTCTCCTGGAGAGAAACCTCCCCACAGCCAATCTCTATCTAAAAGTAACCGGCCAGTCATACGGAACAAAACTGTGGTGCTCTTCAGGGGTGGGACAGACACAGTTACTTTTTTCTGATTGGTTTCATTGTGACAGTTAAGCTGAAGGACAATTTAGTATTTGTTGTGATGAGATTGGGGTGAGCCAGAATGTTTCCTCACAAATTCTGAGGGATGGAAAGATCATTGACCTCACAGGTGAGATGGAACTCTAAAATGATGCCATATAAAGGTACATATGCCACGTGAAAGGGTGGTTGTGGTTGAACCCAACCATTTTTTTTTAAAGTTTGTTTCTAACTTGGGCTTTAGCTAGAATTGATGCTATAGCATTAGGTCCAGGTTTGATGTTCTGCTAACCTGTGATCTTGGTCTTTCCAATCACATATTAACTTGTGGCTGACTTTAATAAATCTCCTTCCCCTCACCTGGGTTTGCCTGCCATTATCTGTGTCTATGTTCAGTCCCACACCTACCAGTGCTGGTGTTGTAAGTCCTTCTCCCACTGTTTCCTGGCCAATACCACCACATACTACTATATAATTACCTTTTCTAGGAGCCACACTATGGACAGCTACCTTTGTTTTTTTTCAAATGTACAATTTTTTTTTTAAGTTTTTAACATATACAAATATAGGACAAAGCAGGATCACAAAATAAAAAGTAAAACATAATAAACAATAAGAGAGGCTAGCTAGGTGCAAAATACAGAATGATGTCAGAACATGAAAACAAACATCACAAAGTACATACAAAACCACAGGAACAAAAACAAGACTACAAATACACCTGTGTTTTTCTAACCTTTCATATTGATTATATCAATACACGATCAGCATGAAGTAAAACAAATGAACATTCCTAAAGCTAAGTACACACGTCCAACGGTTCTCGCCCTATAATCGGCTCAGGACCGATATCAGAGGAGAATCTGGCGTGTGTACAGCGCTCGTCATCCACGGATGATGGACGACTAACGATCCTAATGAGCGCACAGCAGGGTGCCGCCCCGTTGCTCTCCCCCTCCCCTCTGCATAGAGCAGAACGGTGCTGTATGTACAGCACTCATTCATGGATCGTGCAGTGATAGTTTTGGAAAGGATCTCTCAAGATCACTTCACGATGTACGTGTATATGCGGCTTATATAAACACCTCTGCAAAATCAAAAAAAGGAGAAAGAAAGAAAGGAAAATAAAGAAAAGATGAGAACAGGAAGAAGTCCAAGATCTCACTAAGGAAACAACTAGTGCAGCCAACCATATTTAAGGTTCAGATAAGCAACTATACAATACCAGTAGCAGTTGCTTGATCCCATGGGACCCAAGTTTCCTCAAATTTTGTTATTGAGCCTAGCAGATAGATGTTCCATCAGCCGAATATCCTCTACAGGTGTCTTCAATTCCGTAACTGAGGGCAGAGTTGGTGATTTCCAATGTACCGAGATGAGGCATCTGGCCACCGTGGGAATATGCGTCAACCTTCCTCGGTTTAGAAAGTTCATAAATGGGTCACCGGATCTAATCCAATAGAGGTTTCCAGTATTTTAATGATACAAGTACTCTATTCATTGTTTGGATCAGGTATCTATTCAGTAAAGCTTATGTATGATTGAGTGAATATGAATTGGTACCACTTGACATTTTGAGTCACAGTGCAGACATGTGTTCATGGTTCTGGGCTCCATTGGTGACCATTTGGTGGACAAAATAATTCATCTGATTTAATGTTTTTCTTCGGTGACAACAAAACATGCAGTGAAGTCCCCCAACTATCCAACCACCTGTATATGCAGTGATCTGACCTGATATCAGTGTGTTTGCCACCAATACAGCTGGTGCTTGAGTGAACAATATATCTGAAGAACAAGTCAGAGACATGCCTGCCTAGGGGTAGGTGGTTCCATTAATTTAGTAAATGCACTCAGAAATGGAAATTTTAGAAGAACAAGGAAACACAGAGTGAAATGTATATTTATACCCTATAAATATCTTATTTCTGGTGGGGGTCATCTAATGTCTATAAAATATTGATGCTGTCCCTGTCTCTTAGGTCTCCAGAAGTGGTCCCTGCACCTTTCTCTGGTCCTCCTGCTGCTCTGTCTGCTTCTATCTGCGGCTGTCATCGGCTTGACCATGAAATGTAAGTAATGCTTCTGATTTGTATGTAGAGAGAGGGGATTCTTTATAGTACAGTCCAATCAGAGGATCACAGAGCTGAAGATGGAGAACCATTCTCCACAATCCAGAGGACTGGTACAGGAATCCTGCACACCATTTTACACATTTTACTATGCATCTTGGTGGTATTTGAGTCATCTAGCAGCATATTTTGAATTCCTGGCCAGTTCCATTCCAGCTATGCTGGATCACCCAGGTTCTCTGCATTCTTGCAGAGCTTTAATAAATCAGGCCCAAATTCCTGGCAATCGGCTCTGCTGTATTATGATTGTCCGTCTGTCATATGTTACAGATGTTCAGATGTCCAGTGATCTCCAGGAGGCTGAGGCCAATCACCAGACAATGACTCAGAGCCTCAAGATGGAAGGGGACCTTCTGGGGTCAGTAAGGAGAGAACTGATGGCCACCCAGACTAAGCTGGAGAAGACTAGTATGAAACTGGAGGAGGCCGTAAAGAGGAATGCGGATCTCAACAGCTCCTTACTGCAGTGCCAGTGGCAGGAACAAAAGTCTACAGCTGACAGACAAGGGGCAGAGGGATCGCTAAAGGACTCAAGGTCAAAGCTTGAGAAGTATGAAAGAGGTATTCATCAAATTCCATTATTTTTTCATTGTTCCCCTCCTAGAACCCCATTGCTATGACTCCACCAAGGCCCCATTGCTATGGCCCCCTGCACATCCCTTCCCTCATTTATATCCTTAACCTAATATCCTCCCCATGCTGACCTACCTGAGCAATATATCCACAAAGACTTCTATGTGATCTCTCTCTGGACTCCTTGGAAGAGATCATCCAATAGAAGTCCTGGAGGATCTACTGCACCGGCATTGAGTAGTCTTATAGCTCTGAGGTTCAGTCATGTGAAAAGGTAAGTACACCCCATGAATATCCCTGACATGACTGTGACAAGGCAGAGACCCCACATACAGTGCTTTCCCCAACCTAACCAAATCCCCACCATCAACCAAATACTAGGGAGGGTGGGCAGGAAACTTTCTCCACTCACCCTGTCCTGCCGTAGAATGATCCTCCCCTTCCGTTTCCCCCCCACTTTTCACCCCTCTTTCCCTTCCCTCAACTACGTCACCCCCTCCCTCCCTCGCTCTAACTTCCCCTCCTAACCATGCTGCAAACTAGTTAACTCTAGCACAGCCTGCTCCCTACCCCTTCCCAGTCATGGAGGCCTTTTCATATGCAGAAGGGGCTTTTCCAGGAATGTAAAATAAAAGTGCCAATCTCACTGAAATTGGCACTTCTTTTTTCTCATTTTTAGAAAGGTCACCCAATCACTAGCCTGCATAGTGTGAGATCAGGTGACATAGAAGAAGATGGTGGAAAAAATCCAGGACAGCGTGGGACCAACCGGAATCCCATGAGGAAGGGATCAAGGCACTTTGAAAGTAAAGATAAGTGTTATTATTATTTCATGAGTTCTGCTTTAATATTATACTAGGGATGAGGGAGAATGCCTCTGCCATTCTTGCGAAAATTTCCTCGAACTTCCAATGGTTCCGCTAAATGTCGGCGACCCGATTTCACAAAACCATCAGAAGATACAGGAAATTATAATAGGAGGATTCACAGGGCTGTATTCATTCAGGCAGCCCTGGGAATCCTCCTGTTCACGATCCCCGGGGCACTTGAGGTTTATTAACCTCTAGTACCCCGGGGATAGCAGTGGAACTGCAGATGAACTCCCAATGGAGAATCTCCGTTGAGAGTTTATCTGACAGTCACAGCCAATCAGCTGTGACCGCAAAGTTCCCACAGTCACAGGTGACCGTGGGAACTGAACTTAGATGAGTTCATCCTCCTGTTTGCGATCCCCGGCACTAGAGGTTAATTATTATTAGTGCCGCAGATCACACACTGTTCTAAAAATCAGAGAGATTTTTTATTAAAAAAAAATGACCTTAAAATTTCGGTAAGCGAGAACAGCCACGAGAACAGCCACGAGATTGAGTTTTAAAAACTCACTCGCTCATACCTATATTATACATCAATAATAGGTAAACTGTATAAAGGTAGTCGCCAAGGAGTCTTCTTCTTCTTCAATCTTGTAGGTGGGGGAAGTATCACACAATAGGATGTGAGATATGTAGTGTTGGGAAGTAGTGAGGGTTTCAAAAGGCAGAAGAAGACGGGTAGGCAAGTTTGAATAAATGGGTTTTGAGTTCTTTAAATGAGCAGAAAGTAGGAGCAAGCCGAATAGGACGAGGAGACCATTCCAGAGAGAAAGTTACAGTGAGGTAGGGAAAGGAAAAGAAAAAGCCTCCAACCAATGGGAAGCATGATATCAGCTTGTACTGATTGTGATGGTGGAATTGTGTACTTACTGCCTGAATAACGAGGAGGAGATGAAGAATTTATAAATATTACTGAAAAAAACATTTCATGTTTTTCCCACTTCTAAAAATTGAAGCAAGATAATAAATCATTCTATGGGTGTTCTTATTACACAGAGCACTGGATTCTGACAGACTCCACTACCCCCAACATCTTAATTTATTAAGGATTTTTTTTTACTTATAGATGACTTTATATTACTTTTATCTCTGTGTATTAATAACCAAGCAATTTAACAACAATTTGTTTAAACTCAAACATAGAAATATTCCATAATTCTGAATAAATAAGAGATTCACTAACTCTGTGTCCTCGTGTGTTTCTGTTTCAGACGCTTGTCCTGACGGATGGGTCCTCCTTGGAATGAAATGTCTCTGGATGTCAGATTATGGAAATACCTGGCAGAACAGTGAAAAAGATTGTGAAAGCAAAGATTCCAAACTGGTTGTTGTACAGCAGGATGACACGGCAATGAAGGTTAGATAATGATTTGTACATACAATCAATATATCATGTATATTATTTTTATTAATATAGAGTATATGAGAATATCCTCACCCCCTAGGCACACATTGACATCTCACCTGTATCCCACCCCCTAGGTACACATTGATATCTCACCTGTATCCTCACCCCCTAGGCACACATTGACATCTCACCTGTATCCCACCCCCTAGG
>NC_092863.1:107429965-107430425 GCF_032062135.1 Pyxicephalus adspersus | reverse complement strand
GCCTGTTCTTATTTCTGCTGACTTCATTCAAGAATTGTTTTTAATTATTTCTAGGATTTCTTAGCGAGAAAAGGAGATTTCTGGGTTGGTAAGGAAATAACATGGACTAAAAGTTGGACACATAACTGGAAATGGCCCAGCAGATATCAGTCGTAAGTATATCATACCAACATGGCCGTGCTTATAGGGAGTAAAATAAAGAATTTGTCCGAAAATCAGTATATAACAATAAATAAATGTTTTTTTTTGTTTGTGTGTGTGAATATTCCCCCCCTGGCCACCTTATTAGGTACACCCCCCCCAATACCCCTTTTGTCTTCTGATTCCCTCATTCTCTATGGCACAGATCCAACAAGGTGCTGGAAACATTCCTCGGGGATTTTACATCATATTGACATCATAGAAACACAGTTGCTGCAGTTTTGAAGGTGACATATTCATTATGGGAATCTCCCGTTCT
>NC_092863.1:107427181-107428360 GCF_032062135.1 Pyxicephalus adspersus | reverse complement strand
GATGTTGTGGTGCGCTGCGATGCATGGAGGTTGAAGCCGCTGTCCCTTGGTGCACCAGGATTTGTGTGAGAGGTGTAAAGTTTGGTCTGTATTAGATATTTGTATATAAGTACAATATATTCGTGTGTATGCAAAACTAAATTATCTACATTATAAATTAATTTATGCTTTATGTTTAGTGTGAATTAAAAGTGAATAAATATATATAAATTTCCCGCACTTACCATCCTGGAGACAAAACTGGAAGTAATGGGGGGTGAGAGGGGATTCCCCCTTAGATGTCCCCATTAAAAGATTTCCTCTCACTTCTTGTTCTGGAAACAACTTTAACATTTTCCATCACTTTATGTTTATTTACAATTATCTTCAGGACCAATATAAAAGGAAAATCTCCCCAATGAGGACAGCACCCCTAAACCTTTCTGTGACCCCCCATAAAATTTTAGACTATACATACACAGGGGATGTGGAAGGGGGCCAGAGCTTGGGGTGCAAAGTCACGCTGGATGTTTGTTGAGTTAAGAAATAAAAGTTCTTCATGGACGTAACTGCTGGGGATATTTGCAGAACCTCATCACATTCTCAGTTTATTATACAGAAGATTTAATTTTATTGCTCTGGTGGTAATATTAGCGACCTTTGTTTATATAGCGCCAACATATTATGCAGTGCAGTACATTATTAGGAACTGGGAATGGCAAACCTGCATTTAAAACAATACAATGGCATCGGAGGAGGAGAGGACCCTGGGAAATGGAGCTTACAATCTAAGAGGTGGGGGAGGGTAGTTCACAAAACATGGGGCCATAAATTGCTGAGCTGCCTGCTTCTTTGCAGGATCTTCCTGCCGGGCTTTTATGACCGGGCTGGGAATTCACTCGGTCCCAGTAACCCGGGGAATGCCAATAAACCCAGCAAATCCTGGCATCATACGATCAGGCAGATAGTTGTGTATTATAGCAGAAAGCACATTACCTGTCCAGATGAAGATGGACAGGTAAGTTTCAAAACATGGTTTTTAAGGAATTGTCCAAATGTGTAGAGAATAGGAGCAAGCCTAATAAAACAAGCAAGGGAATTCCAGAGAATGGGAGGCAGCAAGTCCTGGTGCTACCCATGGAGGAGGTTATGAAAGAAATTCATTAGTAGGTCTGTAAGGCCATGGTCCAGTGTCAATGC
>NC_092863.1:107340334-107423863 GCF_032062135.1 Pyxicephalus adspersus | reverse complement strand
CTGTGTTTAAAGGGGAAGTGCTGCACAAAGATTTGTGATATCAGTATTTCTGGTAACTGAAACATAAAATGAAGGCAAAGCTGGATCAGCCTGTGAAACATAATTACTATCAAATGACTATTACCCCCCACCCCCACCATTAAAAAGCAGAAAAAAATCTGACCTAATTCAATTTCATTGTTACATTAAATTTTCACAATAATGTTTTTTTACAACTATCTATGATTTTCAGAAAGGTGACTATATGGTCCTCCCACCTTGTGGTTCCTATTCTTCTCCATTCCTCACATGGCTGCCCCAGGGCTCCTGTGTACAAAGGATGGTGTCTGGGAAGGACTGATGGAGGACCAGGAGCCCATTAGAGCAGGACAGGGGACACAATGACAGGGTCAGTACCCAGGAGATCCACATATAACACAGTACAGGAGAATCCAGCTGAGCCAAGTCCAGAATACAGAGCCGGAGGTCACACTCAGGTAATCAGTCCACCTGGCAAGGTCTCCAAGAGTTAAAGGGAGAAAGCAGGGACAAAGTCACAGGAAAAATTTGGTGTTGGCAGCAAACATTCACAGGATCAGGAAACAGGTCAGTAACCTGTAACAGGTAAGTAACAGGTGACCCAGCAGAAAGTCACACCACTAGCAGGTCAGACAAGTTAAAAATTAGAATGGGTACCTAGTGACTGGGACCTGAGAAGCTATATGGGACTAGCAGTCATGGCCAGGAAATAATCTCAGTGAGTACAGCCCTCCCTATTCCCCTCCAGCTGCACATAGTGTGACGACGATACAGAGTGTGTATGGCTAAAGGGAGACTGGGGATGGTGCAAGCTACTGAGCAGGGGCAAGACTACAAATGACTTTCATCACTGCTGCATGCAACACCAGAGGAGGGAACACATAGAGCACCCTATACTGTTATGGCGCACAACACAGGATCACCAAGCAGGTAAACATCTAACAAGGTCATTGGAGGAGTGTAAAGGAGAGTTAGGGGGGTAGGGGGGTATTTGTGTATCAGATCACTTGGTTGGGACAGGAGCTGTGCAATGGTGAAATGGAAGCCAGTGTAAAGGTTTGCAAGGAGAAAAGAAGACGAGGAGCGGAGGGAAGGATTGATAAACTTGGCACTCATGATGGATCGTAGAAGTTATGTCTGGTTAGAGGAGTGCCAGAGAAGAGAATGTTACTGTAGTACAAAGTAATGATTTATTGTATTGTTTAACATCAATAGAGAGGAGAATGGGAAAGGAAGAGTCACCACTGAGAAAAATAGGAAACAAAACATGAGAGCGCAGTCATGATACCAAAAGAGCTCAGGATCCAAACTCGAAAAGGGTGAATAATGGCATGAAAAGCAGATGAAAGGTCTGGGAGAAGCTGTTTTGTGACTTTTCCCCAGGGAGGACATTGACTGATATTGTAAGAGACTTTTTAGTACAATGGCAGGTTGGAAGCCAGAATGCAATGGGTCATATAGAGAGTTTGTGTGCCATTAGAAAGAATGATTTTTTAGGGGAACAGTGACTTTTAATGTAAGATCGCCAGTAAAAAGCTGTCGGAGATGCGCGGCTCCGTGCATGAGCTTTTTCAGTTGCTGAATACTGCGACAACGTACGATTTCGGATCGCGAATACGAATGCGCGAGCGATAATCCGATTCTGCTTGATGAATCAGGGCCAATGTCAGGGTAGATGAAATCTCCCATGATTAAAACATTTCCACTGTTTGCTGCTTTTTCTATCAGTGCTAAAAGTTGTTTTTCTATTTCTTGGTTCCTTAGCACTGGGGGGGCCTATAGTAGACTCCAATAAATAATTGTGTGTTATTCACCCCCACATTCACCTCCACCCATAATACCTCATTGCTTGTTCCCCCCGCAATTTCATCTTTCACATTCACTTTTAGATCACTTCTCACATACAGACACCACCACCCTTCCGTGTGACTCTGTCTTTATGAAAGAGAGTATACCCAGGAATATTGGCAGCCCAGTCATGTGAAGAACAAAGCCAGGATTCAGCAATACCAACTTAAGTCATAATTCTCCTCACTCATTAAGACTTCCAACTCCCCCATCTTGTTTGTTAGATTTCTAGCATTGGTGAACAGGCTCCTTATACCATTGCTGCTTTCACCATCATTGTTTGCCAAATCATTTTGTTTTTTAGTACAATTAGTATTGCACAATCCAATGTTTGTGTGTAACATGGGAAGCTCCTTACAATTATCCATAACCCCCCCTTCAAACTATTGTCAGGGATAACAGGGAGGGGAGGGAAATACAAAGGTAATACCCGGGACTAGGCCTTCCAGGCTAGGGAGAAGGAAATTGTCACCCCCTACGGACACCCTATCCTAGCCCTAACTCCTAACCGTATGAGTATCCCCTGATGGTGGGAATACTCATACACAGGTACCTAGGCCCTACTAGCCCTGTATAGACCTGGCAGTAGTGTCTGGCTTGAGACTGCTGGTTCCTTCCCCTATGAAGGACCCATTGTCTCATGAGGCCTAGTAACAACCAAAGAACAACAAAACACCAAAACACCAAAAGTAATTCAAGTTATCTTAATAGCAGATATAAGCAGGAACTCCGGATGGCACAACACTCCAGCTATTCACATCCCAGCAGTGAATATTAACCGCACAGCATGAAGTGTGAGGCCAGACTAAATGGAGGAGCAGTAATGACCAGCAGCTGTAGCTGATACAAGCGGAGTGCTCATTACAAACACAGAAACAAGTAAAAACAAAGAGACTGTCAGATAACCTCACATACAGCTTGTCTGACAGATCCTCAAACTTCTGTCACGGAAGGGACTGTGACAACTATCCCCAATCCACCCCCCACTAGTGTCTGACCCCTGACTAACCTTTCTGCCATCTTATTTAACTGTCCCACCCCCCTCTGTCCTAGTTTAAATATCCCTCCACCATTCCCCTAAATCTTTCCCCTAGCACAGCAGACCCCCTTTCATTTAGGTGCAAACCATCTCTGGCATACAGGTTGTACCCCAATGAAATGTCAGCCCAGTGCTCTATGAACCCAAACCCTTCCCTTCTACACCAGGACTTAAGCCATGCATTTAGCAGTCTAAGCTCCCTCTGCCATTCCTGTGTTGCCATGGCACAGGCAATATTCCAGAGAACTTAACTTTGGAGGTCCTTTTCTTCAGCTTGAAACCTAGTTCCCTAAACTGATTTTAAGGATGCTCCATCTTCTATCGATATTGTCCTTGGTTCCAACATGGACCAAGACAGCTGGGTCCTGTCCAGCCCCTCCCAGTAATTTGTCCATTTGGTCCACCACATACTGAACTCTGGCACCAGGGAGACAGCAAACCATTCGGTTGAAGGGATCCAGGCAACAAACTATTCTATTCGTCCTCCTGATCATAGAATCCCCTACGACTACCAATTGTAATACTAAAGTACATGTCAAAATTGGTCAAACTGAACATAAATATGCCGATGATATATTGTTTTTCATACAGCAGCCTGGTATTTCTCTCCCCAATTTGTTGGCAGAGTTCTCAGAATTCGGCCACCTCACTAATTTTAGGATTAACCTAAATCTAAATCTGAAATTCTGAATGTGAGTGTCCTGGGACAGGTGGCACAGAGATCGAAAGCATGTTTTCCCTTTGCATGGCACCAAAACCTCTGACATTTAGGTACTGAAATTATGGCCTCCATGACTGGTTTATATTCAGCAAACCATGTTCCTTTACTTATGCCATCAGAAGAGAGATTCAAAGATGGAAGCAAATACCAGATACCTCACCTCTTACTCCTACTACACTTGCTGCTGGAATACTTTACATAGGCAACAAGGATGGTTGTATAATTCCCTCCCGCTTCCCAATACTGGTCATTTATATTTTGTCCCGGGGCTCCAGCCTAACTCTTTCCTGTGTCAACAGTCTGATTGTCCTCCGCTGTTGCATTAAGTGTTAACAAGAGACTCTGTAGTTTCTCTGCTATATAAGTTTTTGATTGCTGGCCCAGTGTTCCTTGATTATTTAGCCAAAGAGAAACTGAATTAAACTCTGTATTGTCTTAATCCCAAAAAACAACTATTTAAAACCTGGCACATAAGACTTCTGTGAGTGCCAAAATACAGGAAGGCAACTTTAAACTTCTTTCCTGATGGTACCAAGTAGGTACATGATTGGTACATGGCGGTACATGATTTTCATGATACCTTAGAGGTTCACCTGGGCTCCTTGGATTTTGTTTAGGGACAGTGCTTATTATTTCGATAACTTGCTCAGGACTAGACTGGGTGGTTGTTGTTTTTTCTGGGTTATCCCGGGACACTCCTGGTTGGAGGCCATAATTCCCAGTCCCTTCACTCTGATATACTGTCATTGTAGACATGAAACATATGGAATATATTATGTACTATACTACTCCTCCTCTGTTGCATTGTCATTGTTTTCTTACTGAAATTTGTACATTTTAATATATTTTTGAATGACATCTACTCTCATTGTTGATGTTTCTATGTTTTCTTTATTTATGATTTGCACTTTTCCCTTTGTATTCTGCCCTGCCCTGATCCTTCCACCCTCCTCTTCCACCCCTCCCCCTCTCGCCTTACAAAACATTTTGTCATATCCATATGTTCTTTGCTTACTTGCTTTGGATACTAGTGTTTGTATTTATGTATTTCCTTTGTCTGTTTAATAAAAACCTTTAATAATCAAAAAGATTTGTAAAAAATTATATCAAGTCTCCCAAAAGTATGTGGGAAAATGTGACCAAGGGTGGACTTTTTGGCCACAATTCCAAAACATTTGCTGAATTCCATTTGCTGCAAAAAAACACTTTACATTACCAAGAGTACCCGTCCCTACCGTGAAGCATGGTGGTGGCCGGATGATGCTTTGCAGTTTCTTGTTTTCAGCTGGCGCTTCATTCAAGGAGGAGGGAATTATGAACAGTTCCAAATACCGGTCACGTGATCAAAAAACCATCAAGCGTCTGCTAGGTGGCTGAAGATGAAGAATGTATTCTTCCAACACAACAATAAGCCCAATTATTCATACAAATCAATAAAAAGAATGGCTTCAGTAGAAAAATTAATGTTTTGGAATGGCCAGAGGCCAGACCCTAATTCAATAGAAAATCAGTGGAGTGACCTGAAGAGGGCGCTGCACAAGAGATGCCCTGCGATCTGACAGATTTGGAGCCCCGGCAGAGTGGGCAAATATTGTCAAGATGTGCCATGCTGATAGCTGATACTCCAACCCAACAAGACCGAATGCTGGAAAAAAATCACAAGTGTTTAAGGGTGAGCACACGTTTGTGCCCTTATAGATTTGTGTCACAGATCAGCAGCACAGCTGATCTGGTACTTGTTGTTCACCAGATATATGTCAGATCGGCAGCAGTGGGTTCCCTTCAGGTTCTGTTCAGGCTCTGGAGTTAGAGGCGTCACGGAACCTTTCCAGCTGATTTATCTGCACCTGCTCATCCAGTCCTCGCCCAGCCTGTTGGCCTCACTATATAAGCTGTGTTCAGACTGACACACCTTGCCTTTGCAATAGGTACATTTACCTGAGGCTTGTATCTATTTCAAAATGCTGATATCCTGGTTCTGACTGACTGGTTTGTTCTGGCGTTGATTGTTCGCCGCCTGCACTGACCTGGTCCTGTTATGGTTTTCGAGTTTGTCCAACGATTTGGTTCTACACTTTGGTTATATCTGCTGTCAGCTGCTGTCTGCACAGGCGTATCTGAGGGACACAACCTGGGTTTCGTCAGCAGCAAAGTCTATCACTTACTTACTCAGTTACTTAGACTCTGCTCCTCAGTTCATACCTCTGCTAAACCCGCAGATTGCACAGAGGTTCCACTTCCCAAAACTTGTGGCAGATCCGTGATCATTTGCAAAGGCCATGGACCCCTCTGCCAGGTACCCTTCAAGCCTTGGTGCAATGAAGGCCCCAACTGATCAAGTGGTTCAGGTGCTGCAAGATTTATCATCCCACATGCAGCAACTCCGGACCTCCCTGCAAGGCAATGCTGCGGCTGCTCCTTCCCCAGCTCCTGCTGTTGCTCCTGCTACCATCTCTCCTGCACCTGGGCCAAAGATGAGTTTGCCAGATCGTTTTTTACGGGAAGAAGTTTTCTAACTTCAAGAATGCTTGCTTACTTTATTTTCTTCTTTGCCCACACTCCTCTGGCACCGAGGAACAGCGAGTTGGTCTTGTAATGTCCTTACTGCAAGGTGATCCTCAGTCCTGGGCTTTCAGTTTGCGACCTGGTAACCCTGCCATGCTGTATGATGATCCAGATTGGGCAGCATCTGCAGAAGCTGCTCTCCATTCCTTGCGCCAGGGACACAGAACCGCAGAGGAGTATTGCGCTGAGTTTTGTTGGTGGTCTGCTGATTCACAGTGAAATGATCTCCATTCTCAGATCCGGCTAGGACTGTCTGAGAAGAAAAAAGACTTGTGCACTAACCTCCACCTGAGAGTCTGGATGCTGCCTGGCACGTCACCAGAAACTTGCAGCACAGTTTCCACAAGCTTCTTTCCCTGTTGTTATCCCACCAGAGGTTACTGAACCTTCAGCAGAACCTATGGAGACTAATGGGTTTAAACTGCCAGTCTCCGAGTGTGTACACCGCCATGCGCAAAATGTTTTACTGTACGGTGGAGGTATTGGAAATTACAGAAATAACTGTAAACCACTGTTTTCACTAAGCTAGATCTGCGTAAAGCCTACAGCCTCATCAGAATCAAAGCAGGGATTGAGTGGAAGACAGCTTTTGATACTCGTGATGGTCATTTTGAGTATCTTGTCATGCCCTTTAGGCTTTGTAATGCCCCTGCAGTATTTCAGAGCTTTGTTAATGACATTTTCCGTGACCTCCTTTACATTTGTGTTGTAGTATTCCTGGATGACATTGATGACATGGAATAATCTTTTCCAGGGATCTTCAGACGCACTGGAGACATGTAAGGACTGTACTTCTACGTCTTAGAGAGAATGGTCTTTATGCCAAATTGGATAAATGTCTCTTTGAACTTCCTGAAGTGCCTTTTCTGTGTTATATTGTCTCCAATCAGGGATTAGGTATAGATCCTGGAAAAGTTTCAGCTGTTCTGAAGTGGCCATTACCACAGGAGCTAAAAGCTATGCAAAGATTTCATGGCTTGGTCAATTACTATTGGCAGTTCATTAGAAATTACTCTTACATTGTGGCTCCCATCACAGACCTCACCAAGAAGAGGACCAACTGCAAGGTGTGGCCTAAGGGGACTCTCCAGGCCTTCGAGTTCTTGGAGCAGGCCTTCACATCAGCTCCTGTCTTATTGCACCCTGACCCAAGTAAACCATTCTTTCTTGAGGTTGATGCCTCTGCTGTGGGGGTAGGAGCTGTTATCTCCCAGCAAGGCACCTCTGGCAAATTGCATTCCTGTGGCTTCTTCTTGAAAAAGTTTTTGCCCGCTAAAAGTATTTACATTAAAGCGGATGGAGAACTACTGGCTGTGAAGCTTGCATTGGAGGAATGGCATCATCTTCTTGAGGGAGCACTCTTCTCGGTTACAATGTTCCCTGCTCCAATTGTGCTCAAAATGAAGTCCCAAGAAGGTTACAATCTGGTCCACTTCTTCCTCTGCCTGTACCTAAGTGTTCCTGGACCCATATGGACTTTATCACAGACCTACCTGCATCTAATGGTTGCACAGTTATTTCGGTTGTAGTGAATCGTTTTTCCAAGATGGCTCCTTTTATTCCATTGAAAGGGTTTCCCTGAGCTCCAGATTTGTCAAAAATCTTCCTCCAGGAAGTGTTCCATCTCCATGGTCTTCCCTCCAGCATAGTCTCGGATCGAGGAGTTCACGTCACATCTCGTTTTTGGAGAGCCCTATGTCATCTGTTGGAGATTCAGCTGGACTTCTCTTCAGCCTACCATCTACAGTCCGATGGTCAGACTGAAAGAGTCAATCAATACCTGGAACAATTTCTCCATCTCTATGTATCAGCCAGGCATGATAATTGGAGTGAATTGCTTCTTTGGGCTGAATTTACTCATATTTGTCATGTCAGTGAATCTACTGGTTTCAGCCCTTTTTTCCTGACCTACATACATCCAATTTTTCCAATTTTTAAAAGGTCTTCGCTCCAATACATAGTTGAAACATTATAGCAAGTCTCACAAGAAGTGCCAATGTATCATCGACGCGTTTCGTGGTGTAACACCACTTCTTCAGGATAAAGCTTAATGAGACTAGTATTAGTTCATGAAAAAGTGCATGTATGTCTGTATATCGTAATATAGGTATTTAAAAGGAAGGACAAAAAAATGTTTTTTTTGGTACAAATATTAGAATTTTCACAAATATAAAACCCATAACTCTTTTTTTCCCTGAACTCTTCAACAGCTCATTTTAATCCTGGGGTTTGCTCTACTCTCAAGACTAAGCCATATTTGAACTATGTAAGTATGATATTTATATGAAACACGTAGGGTACTACGGTTGATACGAATGGGTTCATACTTATTTAACCATGTTATGGTGATGTATATAGGCTTTATGTCAGTTGAACTTTGTATAGTGCCTCAATAGGCAACAGCAAATTTTTGTATGTATCACAAGAAACTATTATGACATACAAGAAAAGTGATTTAAATTTTTTTGTATATTTTTTGTGTGAAACTTGTATTACCAATTATAATTCAAATATTTGTTCCATAAAACCTATCTTTTCTGTCTTTCATTTTAAATACTTTTATTAAACTAGGGTTAGGCATAATCAAAAGACTAAGTTAAAAATTAAGATATCCACCACACACTACTCCAATGAAAATTATATTGTAATATAGGGACACAGTGGTTCCCATTCTGGGGCACTGCACAAATCAATGTCTCTTACTTTACTTTTTAATATGATAAACCAATAAAATGTTTTAAGAGTTTTATATATGCCAATAAAGTCCAGTTTCTCTGCACATATCAGTTTGGAAAATTTTAAAAAATATTTGTCTACAATGAAAAATCTTACTCTACAATTGGCCTGTAACAGCCCAATAGGCTCCATGATTATATAATTTAAATCATTTTATATTTATATCTGAGGGTCCGGTTTGATCTGCCTGAAATTCCTTTATGTGATAAATGTCTGGAAGTTGATCAGAACGCAGAATTATTGGGCTGTATACCTGTCCTTCTCAAAAAGGGGCTTATAGTCGTCTCTGTTGTGTAAGAAACTTTCAACACATGTATAACATCTTCTCGGGGAGTTACTCACTCCCTTTCCATTACAGGTAGTTGCATAAATTTGGGTTAATTCTCTAGGGGTGTGAAACTCAATGGATCCAAGAAACCTTAGTGACTTCTGATACAGGACAGGGAGTGGTCATCACTTATATACTATTATATACTATACATATAATAATATACATAAGTTCTGTATGGTATATTAAAAGTATATATAAAATATAATGTATAATTGTATATACTATACATACAATATTAGTAATAATGGTAATTCCCCCTCCCCCACTCTCCTCCATGTTGGTGTTCCCCAAGGGTCAGTCCTTGGACCGGTTCTCTTTTCTCTGTACACCTCCTCTCTCGGTAGTCTCATATCCTCCTTTGGCTTACATCTGTATGCTGATGACACTCAGATCTATCTGTCCCCCCCTGACCTGTCCCCCTCAGTCCTGGATAAGGTCTCATGCTGCCTGTCAGCCATCTCATCATGGATGTCTGACCCATTCCTGAAACCCAACCTGGATAAAGGGGAACTCCTCATCATCCCCCCTTACATTCCAAATCCCCCTGACATATATCTAACTGTTATAACACTGTTATTCGGCCCTCCCCTCAGGCACGTTGTCTTGGTGTCACCTTTGACTCGGCCCTCTCATTTACCCCCCATATTCAGAACATTTCCAGGTCCTGTCACTTTCACCTACACAACATCTCCAAAATCCGCCCCTACCTGTCCCCTGAGACCACCAAACTCCTTGTACACGCTCTTATCATCTCCCGTCTGGACTACTGTAACCTCCTCCTCTCTGGTATTCCACTAACCCGACTCTCTCCTCTACAATCTATTATGAATGCTGCAGCCAGACTCATCCATCCTTCCCTCCGCTCCTTTTCTGCTGCATCTCTTTGTAGTTCTCTCCATTGGCTTCCTTTTCACCTTAGAATCAAATTTAAGCTCCTGTGCTTTGCCTTCAAATCCCTACACAGTTATTGTCCCACTTACATCTCTGACCTGGTAAAAAAATACTCCCCCAGCCGCTCTCTCCGCTCCTCCAATGACCTACTAATGACTTCCTCACTCATAACCTCATCACACGCACGGATACAAGACTTCTCTAGAGCTGCCCCGACTCTCTGGAATGGTCTCCTCGTCCTATTCGGCTTGCTTCTACTCTCTGCTCATTTAAAAGAGAACTCAAAATCCATTTTTTCAAACTTGCCTACCCGTCTTCTTCTGTCATTTGAAACCATCACTACTTCCCAACACTACATATCTCCCATCCTATTGTGTGTGAAATTCCCCCACCTACTAGATTGTAAGCTCTTCGGGGCAGGGTCCTCTCCTCCTGTATCACTGTCTGTATTAGTCTGTCATTTGCAATCCCTATTTAATGTACAGCGCTGTGTAATATGTTGGCGCTTTATAAATCCTGTTTCATAATAATAATAATAATATTATTAATAATAATTAAGTATACATAAATTCTATGCATATAACGATAGTATACATATATACTATACATATAATAATCATATACATATATTCTTTACATATATTATTGGAATACAGATATACTATTATGTATTGTACAGTATATACAAAATATAAAATTCATTTTTCTGTTCTGCAGCTCCACTTGTTATGAAATAGCAGGCAGCACCAGAGGGTGACTCACAAGCAGAACTCCCTGTGGTCTGTATGCAAATATTATTTAAGGCCTAAGTGAGTGTTTTTGCATACTTGTGCATATTATGTTCCCAGTTGTGATGTCTCAGGGTAAATGCCAATGTTTCTTCAGGCGTGATCCTCAATCTATCCCCGCAGGCTTCACCCATGGACAAGTCCCCAAAGAGCCTCTGGAACAGCTTTTCTTGACTTTTCTATCATGGGGAAGGCCCTTGAAATAACTCTCAGGTCCCAGGAAACTTCTGCTATAATTTCTATATTATCCACAACTCATAGTACATAAGTGTGGTGGTGAGTTGGAAGAATGTCTCCTGCATGGTTGGCAAGTGTGAAGAATATCACCCCTACAGCCAAAAAGAAAATTGGTGTCACCTAAACTGACCAGAGAGTTGCAAATTGCTCAAGGAGCCCCCAGCAACCTCTGGAGGAACCTGCTAAAAAGGCCATTCCTATCATTCCAGCACTTAGTTGCCCCAGGACCTGAGTATGCATGGGGTCACCTCTGGGGCAACAAGGATTGGCAAATAAGTAGAGAGCCCATGAGAGCAGAGCGGATCATAGTAATGTCATTCCAAATCAAACACCAAGAGAAGGTCAGATGTCAAGGGCTAGGGTCGCACACAGAAAGGTAATACGCTGGGGAAAGTCAAGAAGAAGTCATTCCAGGGAACAGTCAGAGGGACAAGAGAAGCAAAGGTCAGAACCTGGCATCAAGCAGTAGGTACAATAGGTAACCCAAAGGAGGACAGGTACTGAATGTTATACCGGGCAGTGAGTACTGGGTTTATGCCGGAAGTGAGTGTAAGAGCTGTGTGAATCACTAGGTGGAGTTGGTCAACACTTATACCATCCCCAGAGATGAAACATGGCAGCCAGAAACAAAGCAGAGCATCTATTTGGTGAAGAACTATAAGCATGAGGAGATATAAGAAGGTAGAAAGTCGTGCTGACCCCAACCCCCCGCCAGGCCCTGTTGTGTCTATTGCCGTGTGCCATTGTGGAATCGTACATAGGAAAAAAATACTAAAAATACCCCTTGGCCTCATTACCAAAGGAGACTCTGGATATTTTGAGAAAGGTTCCTCTAGATGTGTGGTTTAAAACATTTGGCTCAAGCTTTTTCCTTTACAGCTATACCCCTTTCAGTTAATCCAAATATTGAAAGGAAGGTCTAGGATGTCATTGGCTTCACATTTCAACTCTTCCCGAACCAGAACTGGTTCAGGTGGGGAAGAGGATAGAGCAGAATCAGCTCCGGACTCATCAGCTGTTGGTATAGACTGAACAGGCCCTGACAATGTATTCTGACATATCCCATCTAGGTATCAACAGAGAGAGGACCACCAGGAAAGATGAGAAAACATTGAAAGAGTTTTGCCTTGTCCTGGGAAATTGTGGGCTTGGAGTCATGGAAATGTTGTAGGACTTATAGCCAGAAGGATGAACAGATGATGTGAAGGTTCTCTAGGACGTTGGTCTGAATAGTGGGGAGACAAACATTTGGTGAGGACTGGAGAAAGCTGAGATCATCAAAAAAAATTTTACAACCAAGGGGTCAAATTGGCTCTAGGAGTCAGGGTGGGGCATATATTCCCTGAAATGTATTAAAAGGGAGGCAGCTTGAGTGTTCATTGAGCTGGGTCTGTAATAGACATGTTTAACCATAAAAAAAGATTCAAATAAGCCTGAATGGGGGTTAAATGCTTAGTGCCTCCAACGTACTCAAGATTTTTATAGTCTATGAAAACAAGGACAGTATGAAGTGCCCCTTCCAGTCTCCGATATTCAATAGCCAGCTTTATGGCTTGATTGCCAATGTCATCATTTCTCTTCGACAATAAAAAAGGAGCAACAGTACAACTGTTCCCATGAGCCAGCATACTGGGAGACGATGGTTCCCAGGTGTCCACCTCAATTGACAAAGAGCTCTGAATATCTGAACGAGATGGCTTGACATGCCAATTGAAGGGGAAAACTAGTTTACAAGTAAAACAAGTGAGAGGGGATACTATAGTGGAAAAAGGAAATGTTTCAGGGCCTTCAGATTAGAGAGTTGGGGACAATCTAAGATTGCAGAGACCTTTGCTGGAACCATGGCTGTACAGATCTGCAATAACAATGTGACCCAACATCAGTCCAAATCATACAGAAAGCGCAGCTCAGAGTTCAGAGTCAAGGTAAACTCTGGAAGGGGCAGAGAAAGCACACACACGCGGGTGGTCATAGTGTGTGTTCAGGCAGCAAACAATCAGAATGTCAGGTGAAACAAAGATCAAAGTATTGCACTCATAGCATTACAGGAACTGGCTATTACCATGGGTAGTGAACAATTGGACTGAATCTATCTAAATATTCAAGCGTGATTTACAGGTTGGGTGGGGATAGCAGTGTTTTATAAAAATAATAACCGGGTCGGTAGATGTCTATACTACCGGTAGTGTGGGTGTTTGAATTCGGGTTTTCCTTATATTCGACCTGAAAATGGCTGTTCAAATTCGGGTAGACCCGACCCAAAAAATTGAGATTCAACGGTGAAAATGTGGATAAAATAAAATGTGTTAATAAAAGAAAAATAATGTTAAATTAATTTATTGAGTGTTTGTGTTTATTTAACTAATTTTTTTTACAGGTTATCCTACAATGATATGATATCTTTACTCTTTAATACACTTTCCAGCACAGAAATATTATGATACATTTGTTAGATTTTTCTTTTATCCACTGGGAGAAAAATGTAACAAATGTATTACTGTGTGTGTTTTACAGAGTAAAGCTACGTACACACTTCCAATTATTATCGTTGGTAAATGAACGACGAACGATCCTGCACGATATCTGCGAACGATCGTATAGCACCGATCCTGTACATACAGATAACGACACGATCGTTCGCAGATATCACCACAGGAAGTGAGCGAACGTTCGTTCATCGCGCATGCTCAGACCATGAACGATCACTGAACGACCGTACACACGATAGATGGTCAACGATCGTCCTCCAATCCGATCCGCCTGTCCGGTCGTTCATTTCCAACGACTATCATCGTTGGTCGGCGTCGTTGGTTCCTTTTTTTACGAACGATTTTTGGCCAATCGGTCGTTCGTCGTTCGTTCGTCGTTCATTTCCAATGATAAAAATTGGAAGTGTGTACGCAGCTTAAGATACTTGCCGGCTGAGATCTTCTCGATAATTACAGCAGAGTCTGCAATCATTGGGAAGAGTGTGCGATCCCTGGGGCATTACAGGCTAATTAACCTGTTCAGTTCCCACGGTCACATGATCGTGGGATCTTTGCGGTCACAGCTGTGACTGCAGGCGATCCCCGGGCACTAGAGGTTGAATGGGGACAACTTGGATAGAGAAACTCTATCCAAGAACACATACCACTAGTAAAGGGCTGCAAGAGCAATCTGACTGCTCTTACAGCCCTTAATAGTCCCTAAAATTATTCCGAATTCTCCCACCACTGACTTCAATGGCATTCAATCACCCGAACAATATCTCACTATTCGATCGAATAGCCGTCTAATCAAATAGTGAGATATTCAACCAACACTAGTCTATACCTCCAAGTGCTGGAACACCGCAGACAGAAACAAGATAGAGACAGCTACTTGCTGGAGTACTACATAACCAAGGCAGCAAAAGTCAGAAGAGTGCGGACCATTGCGCATGCCTTACTAGATGAATGCCAACAATAAGAGGCAAGAGCACGGGGAATGGCAGAAAGGATGCTGAAGACCCAACAAATGCCTTTGTTAATCACTGGATGCCACCATGACATTGTACACAGGAGTTAGTACTGACACCAGCATTCCCTCATATGTAATTACCACCTTTGTGTCCTATGAATTTTCACCTTTCTAACGACCCCCTCCCCCTCTATTATCCAACTATCCCTGACACCATCACCTCTTACTACCCCAGCATCTTATCTCTTCCTTTTCACCATCCCAGTACTGTCCTTCTCCATCAGCTATCCCCACCCCATCACCCCCATCATGTGTCAGTCAGCACCACCCAATCACTATCAGCACCCCAACATTTTTTCCAATTTCCATATCCACCCCAACAACCCCCAACTCCATCAACTGTCACCGCCCTAGAATACCTAAGTCCACTTTTGCCACCTCCAACCTCCCACTCACTCCATCTGCTATTTCAATCCCAGCATCCTCTCCAGCTATTATGATCACCATAGCATCACCTCTGCATCTCCACCACTACAATTTACTATCACCACCCTAACACCCCCCATCACCACCACAGCATCCCCTCCATCATATTTTATAATCTCTGTATTCATGGCACCATTATTTGCACAGCTGAATTCTAATCGCCTTAATTGGCAGATTCGCGACCCCTATTGCGCATGGCAGAAAGCCGGCCGGCAGATTCAGGATGCGAGTGTACGCGCGCACTCGAGTCCCGGACCGCGGTAATCCGGAAAGAAATGAAGCGCTAGGGAGGTTAAACACTATAACAATGTAAGCTGAATCTCTGAATGCTCTAAGTAGAAATATTCTACGCTGCTAACCGGAAAACCTGGAAATTCTCTAAATTCAGCATTGAAGAGTTTCCTAGTTTACTCTGTAGTGTTGTTGTTCGAATATGACCGTTCAAATTCAGGTGGACCGACCCGAATTTTGTTGAATTCGAATACCCGAATTCGACCCTCCCACAATGCTTAGGGACCTTCCCCATGATGCAAAGTGCCATCTAATTCGAGCAGGGATGCCACCTCCATGTTTGTTGTAGCAGGCAGCCGATTGGCCTATATAAGGTGAAGGCGGGCCTGCATTTCCCACTCCTGGATAGATAGATAGATAGATAGATAGATAGATAGATAGATAGATATAGATGGATAGATAGATAGATAGATAGATAGATAGATAGATAGATAGATATAGATGGATAGATGGATAGAATGATAGATAGATAGATAGATAGATAGATAGATAGATAGATAGATAGATAGACAGACAGATAGTCAGTGTGTTACATACACACAGCCAGAGGCAGGGTCCCCCCGCTATGTGCACAGTATCACACTTGTACTGAGAGACAGACACACAGACGCAGTGTATACTGCAGTATATAGTTTGTATACTGTGCTGCATATTACAAGCGTCACCACTGAAGGAAAGTGCTGCATACAACACAGCGCATTTTGTGTGTCACCCCCCCCAACAAATTGACCTATACATGTATCATATTAGCTACAAAGTATTTTGCAGGGTGTAAAGCCACATCAATAAAAACATTTGTACAATGTCTGGCCAAAGAGGAAAGGGCAGCTTTGGCAGGGGTGCTAGCAAGCAAACCAGTATGAGTTTGTTTTTAGCTGCAGACCCAAGAAGCGCTGCTGTTGGTGGTGGGCGTCCATTATTGCCACAGCAGTGGAATACATGACCCAGCCTGGGTCTAGTAATTGTACCCCCTCTTCATCCCAGTCCCAGACACAGGCCTTACAGGTGTCCCAAACAGTCCATGATACACCTGTTCCTCCTAGTTCATCATCAGCAGCTGTAAAGTCACGTGTACGGCAATATGTAGAGGAGTCTCAACGAGGGGTTGGAGAGGCGGAGTTACAAGCATTCATTGAAGATGCTCAGTTGTTTCACCCATCTGATGAAGAAAGTGAGTTCACAGGCCGCAGCTTCCTTTCGGCACATATAGGGAAACTGTCTCCTCTGATGATGATGATGATGTCCCTGATCCGACGTGGGGCAAACAAGGAGATCATCATAAGCAGGAAGAAGAAGAGGATTAGGAGGAGGAAGAAGAGGAGGAGGAGGTTACAAAGCGCCCTCAAAGGGGGAGAGGGAGGAAGAGGGTAAAAGCTACCCACACTTTGCATACTTTAATTACCAGTGAGGCAAGTCATAGTCGTAAATCGACGGAAGCTGTCCCTACAGCTGTGCCTCAACAACCGCGGACCTCCACCACAAGCACCAGCTCCAGAGCCCCTTTCGGCCCAGTTGGATGTTCGCCAGTGTGGGCATTTTTTAATGTCCATAGTGATGACAACACTAAGGTCATCTGTAAACTGTGTGCTCACCACTTGAAACGAGGCAAAAACCCAAACAAACTTGGAACAAGTTGCAAGAGCTCTCATTTAAAAAGCCACCACCCAGTAATCTAGTGGGAACACCTGATGAAAGAACAGAGCTCTGTGCAACCACCCCCGCCCAAGAAGCAAGCTTCAACTGCTCGATCTTCCTCCACTGCCTTTCCTCCTTCTCCCAGTTGAGTGGGGCATGTAGCCGATCATTACCTTTTTCAGGCTTCACCAGCGGTGAGCAGGAGCTCCAACGCAGATTGGCTGCTGTTTGTGGCGTTGCTAGCAGTCAGGACCAGGCATCATTGCCATCTCCCACAACTTCTACAACTTCTAGAGCTCCTCCCTTACCGGCTGGTGGACTCCAATGCGTTCCGCAGTTGGTCCAGCAAGCATGGAATGGGAAGATATATTTCCTTTACAGCTCACTGGGTAACCTTGGTGGCAGCAGGGGAAGATGCAGCTGCAGCAAGGCCTGCATACCTACCTCCACCCAGAGCGCATCGCCATGTAATTTCCTCCTCAACCTCCAATTCCACCTCCTCCTTTGAATCTTGTGCCTCTTGCTCCAGGGCCACTTTGCCGTGGAGACCCAGCACCTCCCATTCGGTGGCATCTGTTTACCGCCAGCAACAACCTGCAGTTTGCTATTTCGGTGCACAATTCAGACGTTGCCACGCAGTCCTGATGTTGCGAAGCCTGGGTTCCCTCAGCCACACGGGCGCAGCCATTCTAAGTGCCTTGCGGGAGCAGGAGGACATATGGCTAACTCCCAACAGACCTCAGCCAGGCGAGGTCGTGTGTGACAATGGGGCCAATCTGCTGGCAGCCCTCCGTTGTGGGAAACTCACACATGTACCTTGCCTGGCTCACGTCATGAACCTGATAGTACAGCGCTTCCTTAGGAATTACCCAGGCCTCCAGCCGCTGTTACTGAAGGCCAGAAAGTTGTCAGCTCATTTCTGCCGGTCGTACACAGCCAGTGCCAGATTGGTGGAGTTACAGCGAAATCTGAACCTGCCAGTGCACAGGTTAATTTGTGATGTGGCCACATGTTGGAACTCCACATTTTACATGCTGCAGCGGCTGGCTGAACAACAGAAAGCGGTGGTGGATTACGTGGCAGAGTCTGTTCGTTTCAGATGCATACCCACACTACCTTTCTTCAGCCCTGCAGAGTGGCTGCAAATTGAAGACTTGTGCACTGTATTGTCACCTTTTGAAGAGGCCACCAGGATGATCAGCAGAGATCAGGCCTGTGTCAGTGACACCATCTTCATCATATGCCTGCTGGAACAGATGATGGTGGATCTTGGACACGACACAGAGCGGACGCTGCATCAAGAGATGACTTTTCAAACATCATCTCAGACATGCGTGCCTACTATGCATAGTACACCAATAATCCAGGAAGAGGAGGAGGTGGAAGAGGATGAGGAGGACATTGCAGGCATGGGAGAAGGGGAGGAAGGGGCAGAGGAGTATATTGAGGGTACATGGCATCCATCCACCCAAACACAAGGCGGCATGTTCCGTGGATGGCAAGACCAGGCGGAGGAGGAGGAGGAGGATGACCCTGTGCTGATAAAAATGTATGTATTTATGTGAAACAAATACATATATTTAACTGTGATAGATGATTTAACTTGCTAGATATCCACAAATGATAAAAAATTGATGTATTTCCCCACTTATTCCACCAAGTACATTACCTTTTATGTGGTTTCACTAGATAGTAGGTATGGAAAGTGTGATTTTCGTTAATCCATTAATGTCCCAATTAGATACAGCTTCTACACTGTCCATAGAGGTTATGCCCTCAACCTCCAATGTGGTCCAAGCTCCGTTCCAGGGCCCACCGCCTCCTACTGCCTGTTACTGCTGCCGCCTGTCTAGTACCCAACTCTAGATGCAAGATACTAATGCAGTCCACAATCTGTCTCAGAGCCCACCGCCTCCTCCTCCTGCTTGTAAATGATGCTGCCACCTGCCCAGTACCTGACTTTTATTGCCAGACATTGATGCCCTCTATACTCCGTCTCAGAGCCCACTGCCCTGTACCTGACTTTAAATGCCAGACACTAATGCCGTCCATACTCCGTCTCAGAGCCCATCGCTTCCTCCTCCTAGTACCCAACTCTAGATGCCAGATTGGACTCCACTTCAGCAGGGTCTTCTTTCCTTGCTGATTCCACCAAGCCCAATGCCTTTCATGTGGTTTCGGTTTATAGTAGGTAGGGACAGATTGGAATCTCGCTCATCCATTCATGTCTCCAATAGCTACACCTTCGACACTGTCCATATGGGTGATGGCCTCAACCTCTAATGCCATCCTTGCTCCATCTCAGTGCCCACCGCCTCCTCCTACTGCTGCTGCTGCTGCCACCTCTCACTTGTAACTTGTAACAGAGCTGTGTAGCTGGCTAATTTTTGGACTGAAAGACCGCCCTCAGAGACCTCTGCCTGTACTCTGAAGCCTGTGTATGGCTTGTAACAGAGCGGTGAAACCTGGTGGCTAATTTTTGGACCAGAGGAACCCCCTCATGCCCCTCTCTACCTCTACTCGGAGAACGTGTAAAATCCGGCATGTTCCCTTGTCCGCCCCATAAAATGGCCTTGCCAGCAACAGAAAAAAGACTTCCTTCTAAATTTTTCCCCCATTGACTTTAATGGAGTTCTAATTCGACGTTCGATCACCCGAATAATTATGCATTATTCGACCGAATAGCAGTCGAAAACGAATAGTGAGCTATTCAACCAACACTATTACTCTGTACCACTGCACCGACACACAGCTCCATATTCATTCTGTTCAATCAATGGGAACACGTTTATAGTTATTTGTAATTAAATTCATTGTGCACAGTTATTGTATACTAATCCAGCACGCACGGTGCATCCAAGATGATAAAGAGACAATAACAAGAGAAGAATAAAATATCTTTTTTATTAGAATCTCATCACACAGCAATAGCAGACAATCTTCATCATAAAAGAACAAAATAAATTGGTGATATCGTTTTCACATCTAGAGAGGACACAGAGCGCCCTGACCTCTGCATGTGACACAAAGCCTGACAATGGGCAACATGGGAAATAAGGGAATGTGCCAGTGAATCAGACTTGTCATCTACATATAATATTCTATAAAATGATAATTAGGAGACATAAAGCTATATATAGACGTGGTGAGATTTGTTATTAGAAGTCAATGCTGGGTTTTTCCAATCACCCCTCATTATATATATTATATTCTGTGAGAGGTTTATTAGACCATTACAATGATTTTTGTCATGATTCTATTATTAGGCTTTGCATGGACTGAATGTAATAAAATGATTTGAAGAATGTTTGGAATGTTTCATCATCCTCTTCGTGAAATGTTTGGTCATCTTGATTGGCTGGAACTGAATGTTGTTACTGCGTTACCGCCACGTGCAAGGGAAGGGATTGCTGAGCAGCTCAGCAAAATTTGTCGGATGGGGATGGGGGGCAGGTGTGTTGGAGCAGTTATTGCAGAAGGGTCAATGTCTGTCTCTTTCTGCAATACAAACCTGCCTGATCACCAGTTTTTACAAATAGCAATGAAATCTACCTAACTATACGGTAAGTGCACGTCAGATGAGGAATGACATCACATGGTCAGTTACCCTTCCTCTGACCAATCACATTCCTGAAGCTGAATTATCAGGTCCCCCTGGATTGGGGTCACATAATCGGGGGGGATTTCAGGCTTTTGTATAGGACGGATCTTTCACTGAACTTAGTAGAATATTTTTCCCACAGATCCATCTGCAGGAGAAGTAGGAGGAGGAATATTCCACTCTTCCATTACTGATTTTCCAGAAGCTTTATTTTATAAAGAAAAGACAAAAAATATATGGCTAAAGAATATTATATAACAAACAAGGGAGCCGATAATAGTATAGTATTAGTATAGTATAGTAATATAATATATAATAATAAGACCATTGTCATGTCTTTACATCCAGAGAACACAGACTCATGACACACAATAAATAATGACAAAATCCATATTACGGGGCTGACACTGGGATTTGTACTATTGGAATTATGGCCTCTGATATCTAATAATGACAAATATAAAGATTATGGATCGATTCACTTGGAAAGCAGAATACAATGAAACCTCTGCAATCAATGTTTGTGTCATTCCTGCTTTTCTTTGAATAGCTTTTTGGCCATTCCCAATTTTCTTCCTCTCTATTCCATTCCTTACCAACCCAGAAATCTCCTTGTTTCCCCGTTATGAAATTCCTGAAAACTAAAACACAGAAAAAGTTAGATGCAAGCAAATTTATTTTCTGATTGTAAAACATTGTATGGCTTCTTGTCTGAGGGGATTATTGGTGGACATAGAATTCCAGATGATCAATTTCTAATATTGGACAATCACCTGATCAATATGTGAGAATGGAAATATCCAGAACAGTCAGAGATGGTCAGATGGTCACCATTGCTCTGTGCTGTTTGGATGAGCAGATCTCCAATCTTTGGGAATCCATAGCCAGCATTTCCAGCACAATACAGAAATATGCCGATCTCGTCATTCTGTATCCCATAGCTCAACCACAGACAGTAAATTCAGATTAATATATAGATCCATGTGTAACTATTTCAGCTTTGGTCTGATCTGAAGGTCTGGAGATGTTTTTGGTCCTGAATATGTGACACTCCGGACACCATTCTGTATGATGGAATTCTTTACCTTTAGTTCCCAGTCTGAATCTTGCACAATGATGAGGTTGGAGTTTCTGTTTATACAATCCTTATTACTGACATCCCAGTGTTTTATTTCTTGTGAGACATTTCTTTTTAAAGAGAACCCATCCTTCTGAACAAACATCTGCAAACAATGGAAAAAAGAAGCAGTGGCTACAGAATTGTACAAGAAAAAGGAAAATGCTTTCTTCAGGGAATTTCCTAGCAAGCGATGTGTCACAAAATCTCATTTACTGTGAAATAATATTATTATTATTATTAATATTATTAATAATAAACAGGATTTATATAGAGCCAACATATTACGCAGCGCTGTACATTAAATAGGGGTTAGGAAATGAATATAATTCTAAAAAGCAATGCCCAAAAGTTGAAAATAATCTTTTTGTTCTTGGGCCCTTGAAGGGCTCTATTTATGGACTCTTTGCAGACTATTTTTACATTCTTTGCCAATCAGCTATTTAGTCCTTTGGAAGCATTGCATTCCCTGTGCACGGCTTTCTTCAATGTATTAGAATACTAAGGCACATTCTGTTACCTGGTGGCTACATTTCCAAAAAGCACAGCAGTCATTAAAGTCAATGTTATCCCTTCTGCATAGATCTGAATTAAAAAAATGGCTGAATTGATGGGCAACACATTTAAAAATAAATTCTTCATGGGATTTGAATCCTCAGATTTGTAACCTTAAATAGGTGGGGGAGGTGATTTAGAATAAAGTTTATTTTAGAAGCTGATGTGATGTCCATACATTGGTAAGGGGTCTCTTTATCATTGGCTTCTGTTGGATCAGGTAACCGTTCTAAACCCAATACCAATGTTCTGTTCTTCTTCTTTGCCACCTGTGCCCGTCTTGTCCTAACCCACCAAGAATCTGATACAGAGTCTCAGTAATCAGAATAATTATTGGAGCTTTATGTCCCCAGCTAAAATAATGTCAATGTGAGTTCACATAAATGGAGATATTGCATTCTGTTGGCATTTATAATTTGATATTTCATGCTCTAGCCAGGTGCCAGCCACAGATCTCGATATTTCAGTTAATTAGTAACTAACCTAGTTAGTTAACATAGAAAGGTGTTTCCAGCATAGATAATCCAGCAGTAAATCCACCAATGTATATGGAATCCCAACACTAAGACTATCCTAACACTAACGCTAAGTAGCTCTGGCACATCGGATTCAGGTCAATGATAACAAATTAATAAATGGAAGTGCCAGCTCCCAGTTCCATTCACTTTCTGTGGACCTTGCAGTGGGGTGCATGACCTGAGTGCTCCATCATGAATTAAGCCAGATATTGGCTATGAGCAGCACATCCATGGTATTTCAGTAAAAACACATTTGTATTGTCTAGTTGTATGCTGTGTTTGTATTATTATTATACAGAATGGATGTTATTGGCATGGATGTGCTGATCATCACTACAATACCATGGAAGGTTTATCTCTGCCCCATCCTGAGCCCAAGCCCCCCGCTATGCAGGAGAGACACCAAAATATACGAGGGCTTATACCAGTGTATTATAACCATATTCCATGTTACTCTAAAAAGAATATAATGAGAAAGGAAGGTGTTGGACAGTACACATGGAGAATTTGAATTAATACCTTTACTATTGTCTCTGCACTTCTCTTCATCCCCCTGGCACTGTTGCAGAGATTGATCCAGATCAGCTTTAGCCCATTTCACCATCTCAAGCTTCATATTAGTATCTTCTAGCTCACTCTTTGTATCTGTCAGATCTTTGTTCACAGACTCCAAGTGATCCTGTTGGCTCTTGGGACTCCCTGTTAGAGTTCTGTTGAGGTCCATACAGTTCTGTACCACTTTCTTCAGCTCCTGATGAGTCTTCTCCAACTCATCCTTGATGGTCGCTCATTCTCTCCTGGATGATTCCAGAAAGTATTCTCTAACCCTCAGGCTGCTGCCCATTTCCTGGTGGTTGGTCATCAACTCCTGGAAATCTCTGGACATCTGAACATCTACAACATGTCAAGAAGACAAAGTGCTCAATAACTCCAACAAACCAACAAGAAATCAGTTTACAAATTACAGAACCGGCATTGGGAAAATATAGCGTACTGTTTGTATGGGGTTTGAGAAAAAACGATTTTGACTTTTCTACAGCAGATCTATTATTAGCTTAGGGGATTCTTCTGATTGGGTTGAGAAAATTTCACCTTCACAATTTGCAGAATTACTCACATTTCACTGGTATGCTAATCACAGCTACAGACAGAATCAGAAACAGCAACGGGAAGACCAGGGGAAGGTATATAAAACATTTCTGGAGGCCTGAGACACAAAAATGGCAAAATTTACTCACTCATTTACTACACCATGACGTGAATGTCACCAGAAATCAAGAGGTGTGGTATGAGTCTCCTCCAAATCTCACAATCCATTTCTCTCATTGTGGTGGACATATTATTGCAGCAATATATAGAAAACTTTGTGTAATTCTGCATGGGGTTAGGTGGTTTCACCAATAATTTACATTGAAGGCTCAACACAGAGTCACTGAAAAGATTGGAGTTCTCAGAAGGTTTTTGGTTACAGTCAGTATAAACTAATAAGAAATATCATTATCCTGCACACACAGGCAGCTTGTTAAAATCCCCTTACTGGCAGGTAAAATGAGATCCTACTAAATCTAAGCAACACCTGGGCTTGCCAGGGAACCCACTAGGGGTGACAATTGGCTATAAGATGCCACCAGGTCATGGCCCCAAGGTCATCCCATCAGGGAGTGGGCCAGAGGAGGTTGGCTTTTGTCTTGAGACAGCTAGCGAGTCAGGTGTGGTCATGAAACAAACCACAGGCAAGGTGGCATCTATAAAATGCGTTGCTATTTAATGTATGCACCCCTATTGAATCTACATAGCTGCATAATTTGTTTACACTATATAAATCCTGTTTAATAATAATAATTGCTAGCTGGCATCATGACCTGGATGACATGTGTTAGGAATGCCACCCATAAAGTTGTGGAGAAGTAGTGCTGTGACATTAGGCAAAAGGATGGAGGACCAGAGACGGAGCGTGGGTCAGCCAGAGCAATAGCAGTGTGTGGCCTCTGGTCAACTATCGCCAGGGGGACCCCATTGGTAAGAGCATGGAGAGTTGGGTGTAGTGCATCGTCAATGCCACCCAGCAGGAGGAGGTGGTGGGTCCTAAGACAGAGCGTGGACCGCATTGGTTACTAGCATCTAGAGCTGGGAGTTGTGCATTGTCAATGCCACCCAGAAGTGTACAATTTTAGTGAATGGAGTACTGATAGGCAACAGCAGGAGGAGGAGGAGGCGTTGGGCCCTGAGACAGAGTGGGGACCGCATTGGTAACTGGCATCTAGAGCTGGGTGTAGTGCATCAGCAGTAGGAAGAGACAGAGCGGGGACCACATTAGTAACTGGCATTTGGAGCTGGGTGTAGTGCGTCATCAATGCCACTAAGAAGTGTACAATTTTACTGAATGGAGTACTGACAGGCGACAGCAACAACAGCAAGAGAAGGCAGGGGGCCCTGAGATGGAGCGGGGACAGCATTGGTAACTGGCATCTAGAGCTGGGTGTAGAGCATCATCAATACCACCCAGAAGTGTACAATTTTACTTAGTGGAGTACTGACAGACAGCAGAAACAGCAGGAGAATAAGGCGTTGGGCCCTGAGATGAAGCTGGGACCATATTGGTAACTGGCATCTTGAGCTTGGTGTAGTGCATCCTCAATGACACCCAAAAGTGTACAATTTTAGTGAATTGAGTACTGACAGGTGACAGCAGTAGAAGGAGGAGGTGGTGGGCCCTGAGATGGAGCGGGGACCAAATTGGTAACTGGCATCTTTAGCTGGGTGTAGTTCATCCTTAATGCCAGCCAGAAGTGTACAGCAGTTTAAGTATTGCCTGGCAATGCGTGTGCTTGAGGGAGCCATAGTGACGTGCCTGCTTAACCACAGTGCCCTCCGCTGCTGGCCTTTCAGGAGGAGTCTCGAAAAGAGAGGGGTTGATAGTAGAAGAAATGCGGGAAGAGGAGGAGGAGGGAGAGGATTAGTGTGGCCCATGCTTTGCCACCACACCCCTAGGTGGGGGTACCAGGTGCTGTAATGCCTCTTGCAGGCTATGGCCCACTGAGCTATGCAAGACCACCCAGTGAGCAGTGAAGGACAGGTAGAGTCCCACTCCATGCCTGGTTGTCCAGCTGTCCATGGTGACGTGGATTTGCTAGACACTGAGAATACCAATGCCTCGGAGAGGTCTTTCCTTACATGTGCATGTAAACTGGGTACTGCTCTGCGGGAGAAGTAATGCCTGATTGGTATATTCCACCACTGCTCGGCACAGGCCGTCATGTCACAGAAGGTAGTAGAGTCCACAATGGTCTACGGCAGTAGCTGCAAGGCCAATAGTTTGGCTAGACGTGAATTGAGTTCGATGACTCTTTTGTTGGTTGGGTCCATAGCCTGATGCCTTGTGCAGAACTCGGGTAGAGTGGGCTGAAGGGACGGGGAGCTGGGGGAACTGAACGGGTCACTGGATTACCCATCTTGTGGCAACAAATGTCATCTTACACCATGAAACCTGCGGGCAGAAGCTGATACTTCATTGCTGCTGAAAGTCTGGCTAGCACCAACCTCCTGAGACGTAGTAGCAATGACAGTTGGGGGGGAGGAGTCAATGGTTTGTGGTTCTTGCGCATGTGGGAAAGCAGGTGTGTTGTACCCAAATGTGATCTGGCTTGTCATCTGTGAATCTGCCTGTGGCACAGGATGTAGATTGCTACGCACCAGTCATCATCTTTCAGCGTGAAAAAGGACCACATGAGAGGAGTGTGCAACTTCTCTGCTGCTCTTTTTGTTTGCCTGCCTCTGCATCTGCTGGGTGCCCTGTGTCTGCTCCAGCACCACCTCCCCCACGGTCACAAGTCTCTGGCTTCATTGGTACATAGGAACAGGTAGCATCAAAAACTGCAATATTTGTATATATACAGATATACAGAAGGCTCCTAAACTGTCCCTGTCACAATCCACATCTGTCCCTGCTTCTATCCTTCACCCAGAACACAAGATGGAGTGACTAACCCCTCCCTCATTACCTGTATATATGCCTGTGCTCAGATCTCTCCTGATTGGGCTGCTGGGCTTTGCTGTGCATCCTCGTCGAGAACACGATCCCATGGCAAATCACAAGGTTGTTCTCGTTTAAATGTTCGGTAAGGGACCGATTTGCCGCAAGATTACCTACAGATTTGTAAGATTACTTACAAATCTTGCTTGCTCATCCCTAATTGCTATAATATACCTGGTTTAATGGAGGAATTGGGAATTCCAATCTATAACTCAACTGGATGGCTACTATTCATCGATAGCTCAAAGCAGAGCTTAAAGTGTGTCCTCCTTCACAATGGCCATATATTTGGGTCAGTCCCAATTGGCCATTCAGTTTCTCTTTGTGAAGAATATGCAGACATAAAGAGAGTCATTGAGTTGTTGCAATATCACCAATACAATTGGGTCATCTGTGTTGACCTTAAAATGTTATGCTTCCTTCTTGGTCAGCAATGCAGATACACCAAGTACCCCTGTTATCTGTGCATGTGGGACAGCAGAGCTCGTAAGAGGCATTGGGTGGAAAGCATTTGGCTTCCAAGATCTGCCCTAAAACCAGGCGATCCAAACATTCTACATGAGCCACTTGTTGATAGAAGGAATATTATATTCTCGCCTCTGCACATGGAACTGGGTCTGATGAAGCAGTTTGTTAAAGCTTTGCCAACTGAAGGAGAATGTTCCAAGTTCCTCATGTTGGTATTTCCTAGCCGGTCATTTGAAAAATCAAAGGTTGGTGTGTTTGATGTTCCACAGATTCGGTAGCTCAGCAAAGATGAACATTTTATCAGGACAATGTCAGAAGTGGAAAAGAATGCTTGGTTATCATTCAAAGCCATTGTCAAGGACTTTCTTTGAAATACACAAGCAAATAATTACACAGAAATTGTCCAGAAACTCTTGGAGAGCTACAAAATGCTTGGTTGCAATATGAGCATCAAGGTGCATTTTCTGCATAGCCATCTTTCTAAATCCTTGGTGATTTTAATGTTGCAATGGATGAGCCCAACCTTCCCTCCTCAGCCAAACTGCTCTCCATTACCTCCTCATTTGGACTCATACAGAACATCAATGGCCCCACGCACATAGCCGGACATACATTGGACCTGGTACTTTCTAAACTCTGCAACCTCACCCTCCTTGACAACTCACCATTCCCCCTCTCTGATCATAACCTTATCACTTTCAACCTATCAAACCCTTGCCCTCCCTTGCCACATCCCAGACCTGGTCAATGGCAGAGAGATATCCGTAACCTTGACCACAACCTTTTCTCAAACTGCCTTGCTTCCCTAACCCCCTCCCTCTCCAAAATCACCTCTCCAGACGAAGCTGCCACCATGTTAAACAACTCTCTTTCCCTGGCTTTGGATAAAGCTAACTTCTGCTACCCCCGCCTTGCCAACCCCCGACCATGGCACAACAATCACACCAAACAGCTACAAGAGACTGTTCGTGCAGCTGAGCGCAAGTGGAAGAAATCTCAGCGCTGACTTCATGGACTACAAAGCCCGGCTACAAAGTCACCAAACAAAATTATTTCTCCGCAGTCATTTCCTCCCAAGCCTCCAACCCACGCAACCTCTTCTCTACAATTACCTCCTAAACCCCACACCTGCTCCCCCCACAACATCCTTCTCTGCCCAAGACATTGCCACCTACTTTACAGATAAAATAGACAAAATCAGACATGATGTCTCTGCCCACCGAGCCCCTCCAACCATACCCACCCCTTCCACCTGTAAATCATCACTGGCCTCCCTCAGCCCCGTTACTGTGGGTGAAGTCTTAACTCTTCTCTCATCATCTCCGTCTACTACATGTCCACTTGACCCAATTCCCTCTGATATACTCTGTGCCCATTCCTCCACCCTGGTCCCAGCCATAACCGGATGCGGATGCCGTGCCCTTGCTCTTTTTTTATGTTCCCCCCCTTTAACCCCCCCAATTCCATATTATATTCACCCCCTCCCCTACTTGCCAACCTACTTCATATCACCACACAACACTTTTTGGACTTAAAATTGGCTGGCAAGCAGCCGTTTATTTAATAACCATTAAATACCTTAAGTAATAAAATATAAATATACCGTATTTTTCGGACTATAAGACGCACCCAATTTTAAAGGAGAAAAACCTAGAAAAAAAAGATTCTGAACAAAATACTAAAAAATCACTCTGTGTCAATGTATCAAAAATACGGTATATACTTTGTAACATTGATAACCATAAACAGTTAACCATAAAAATAAAATTATTTAGATAACCATAAATAACATAAATAACATTAATATAAACATAACCCGTAAACATTTATAAATACCTATATATATATAATACTATAACCATAAATAACCTCAATTATTAACCTTTCCTTAACCCCCACATTTCTAAATTAACCTTTTATCAACTTGTACATCTCCAGGCTGCAGGTCATGGAAGGTAAAGCCCGCCTCCAGTTGCAATAGTTGCAACCCACCATGAACCACGCTATGGCCCCTGGGCCCACCCTGCCTCAGGGTCCCCAACACAGCCAATTTATAGGGGCACTCCTCCACCCGGGATGCCCCTTCACCCCTGACTTACCACCGGGCACTTACCTTCCCCCCAGACCCCCACCGCCACAGCGTGGAAGAGTGACCCCTTACTCTTGCGCGCTCCTCCACACACAAAGGGCCCTTTGAACACCATCCTGTAAACCCAAACACCACAAGTCTATACATATGGCGTTCAAATGAACCTCATCCCCTCGGAGATACCTCCACGTCTCTTCTTCCAATTCTCTGTGGCGCACCACCATACCTCCATGTCGTGCCAAAAACCTACCCACTTCCTGATTGACCTTAATTCTACCCCTATTAACACCCTCAACTGACCGTGCATCCCTCCAGCTAGTCCTTGCCACAATATCCGACCATACCACCAACATACCCGGAAATTCCACCTGCAACCTTAAAAAATCCAACCTAATGTCCCTAATCAATTCCCTTCTCCCTCTTTTACCCAAATCATTACCTCCCGCATGTACAATCGAAACATTGGGTGGCCTATCCAGCGCTGCGTATTTCCTGACCTCCGGCACCACCCTGCTCCACAGCATTCCTGGCACTCCAATCCACCACACCGTAGCCTCCGTCTGGGCACTCCCAATTGCCTACCCTCAGCCCTGACCGCAGCTCTCCGGGCACCCCACCAAAAGTATGAATGGCCAAGAATCCACACCAAGCCTGGGTTCCGGCCTGAAAAAACAAAGCAAACCATGCCAGAAAAAACCCCCGACATTCCAAGTAACTCACCACCCCCCCATTTTTCAACTACCACATCCCCCTATCATTTGGCCTCACATACACCCTAAAACGCTCCGATTCCCAACGACCAAGTCCTCTCGCTCACCGACCTCCGGACAAGCCCTCTGATAACCCCCTCGCAATTTCCCACAGATGTTCCGGGCATTTCTGACCAACGCCTCATACGCCTTCCAAGTCCTCTCGCTCACCGACCTCCGGACAAGCCCTCTGATAACCCCCTCGCAATTTCCCACAGATGTTCCGGGCATTTCTGACCAACGTCCTCTGCAGGCCGAACCCTCAAAAATTCCTCCACAGCCCGCACCGGACAGACCTCTGAACCCTCCAAAGAAAAGAGAGCCACCCGAAAACCTTTTCCCAACTGATCCGTCTTTGACCGCCGAATTTTCAAACTTACCTTATCCGCACTGCACTCTACATCTTCCGCTAGCAGACCTCCTGATCGACCTCTCGCCAGGCTCACCAGTTCCGCTATCCACATAGCTCCAAAGAACGCCGTCACAAAAGCCGCCCGAAATAGCACAACTTCATATTCCCCAAAACACAGTACCTTCAACCACTCAGACCATACCGCCTCATACGCCTTCCAAGTCCTCTCGCTCACCTACCTCCGGACAAGCCCTCTGATAACCCCCTCGCAATTTCCCACAGATGTTCCGGGCATTTCTGACCAACGTCCTCTGCATCCAGAGCTAACACTCGAAATCTGTCCCACTGCAAACGAGATAATACGTCAGCCACCTTATTATCAACCCCTGGAATATGTTTTGCAAAAATAAACACATTATATGCCATGCACCTAAAAACCAAATGTCTTAATAACCGCACAGCAGGACCCGATGAAACTGTAAAGGTGTTTATCGCCTGTACCACCCCCAAATTATTACAATAAAAACGAACTTTTTTGTTCGCCAATTCCTTACCCCATAGTTCCACCGCAAAAACAATAGGAAACAACTCTAGAACTACTAAGTTCTTAACCAGGCCCTCTTGTATCCAACTCTGGGGCCACACCCCCGCACACCACTTACCCCGAAAATATGCTCCAAAGCCAACCCCCCCCAGCTGCATCGGTAAATAACTCCAAATCAACAGTATCCACAGGCCCCTCCAACCACAATGCTTTCCCATTGAAGTGCTCCAAAAACAAATCCCATGCCTCTAAATCCGCCCTCACCCCAGCATTCAAACAAACAAAATGACCCGGCGCTTTAACCCCCGCTGTAGCAGCCGCCAACCTCCAGCAGAAAACCCTGCCCATCCTCACCACTCTACATGCAAAATTTAACTTACCGAGCAAGGACTGCACCTCTCTCAACTTCATTTTTCTGCGCCCTTTTGCTGCCCCCACTTCACATCTTAAAGCATCCAACTTGTCCCGTGGCAACCTGCTCTCCATCGCCAATGTGTCCAATTCAATGCCCAAAAAGGTCAAGGGCATAACTGGCCCTTCCGTTTTGTCATCTGCCAATGGAACCCTGAACCTTTCTGCCACATGCTGCAAGGTGGCTAAAAGCACCCTACACACTGAACTGCCCGCCGGCCCAATCAAAAGAAAATCGTCCAAATAGTGTATAACCGAATCAACTTCAGACACAAATTTAACCACCCATTCCAAAAAAGTACTAAACTGTTCAAACAAAGCACAGGAGATAGAACAACCCATTGGCAAACACCTATCAACATAATACCCCCCTCCCACTTACAACCCAACAACCGCACACAATCCGGGTGAACAGGTAACAGCTGGAAGGCGGCTTCAATATCCGCTTTCGCTAACAAAGCCCCCGGCCCATATCTCCTCACCCACCTGATTGCTGCGTCAAAGGAAGTATACGCCACAGCACACACTTCCGGATCACTGCCATTATTCACCGAACCCCCCCTGGGAAACGATAAATGGTGAATCATCCGAAATTTCCCTGGTTCCTTCTTAGGCACCAATCCCAAGGGGGAAATGACCAAATCCGCCAATGGTGGAGAAGCAAAAGGACCACTCATCCTCCCAAGACTTACCTCTTTAGCTAGCTTGTCCGTCACCACTTCCGGAAATCTCAGCGCTGATCTCAAGTTCTGCGGCTCCCTCGTCAAACACACAACCTCACTAGGAATCCGGAAGCCCACTGTAAACCCCTCAGCCAGGACTTTGGCCGCCGCCCTATTGGGATATTTATCTAAAAAGGGGCGCATCCTTGCGACCATCACCGGTGTCACCCCCTTTTCCAGCCCCATCTCCACCCTTTCTTGAACCCTGTTTAAAACACTTGGACAATCCATGATTCCCCCCACATCCGGAACACTCGTGCCAAAATCGACACCCTCCCCCAAACTTGCAACCCCCTTCATTGTATAGCCAACACACCCCTTTCTTTTTATTCGTCCCTTGGATTCCCCCAACCTGAGACACCCCCCCTCCCCCCTGAAAGGGCTGCCCTCCTCCTTGCCTCCCCACAGACATCAACCGCATCCACAAGCCTATATCTTTGTGATCCCACCGTAAAGAAGGCCTCACCGCTTTTCTCTGCCTAAATTGCTCATCATAGCGCAGCCAACACACCCCCCCCCTATACTGTCTATACGCTTCCCGCACAGTATCCAAATAGCAGAAAAGCGCCGCACTCTGGTCTGGCTGCTTTTCACTAATTACCCCCGCCAAAATACAAAATGGCTGTAGCCGATTCATAAATGTACGAGGTATGAGCCTGTGACTCCTCAGGTCGCCGTCATCCTTACGTCCCTCCCCTCCAACCCCTCTGTCCAAATTAAATCGTTCCAACGGCAATAAAGTGAATATATCAACATATTCCCCTCTCCCAATTTTGTCCCGCATGTCCTCTTTCAAGTGAACACCCAAGGGCCCCTCAAAACATACATAAACTTCTCCCCTATCATATCCTTCCCTCCCACCCCCCCACTGACTTCCCCCCCACCCCTTCTCCTACCGCATGACCTTTTTCACCCTGTCCCGACTCGAACAATCCAACCCCCACCCTCCTAAAGGACCCCCCCAGGACCTACCTTCCTGCCCCGCTGCCAGGGGTCCCATGCCCTCGCGTCCAGGGCCCTGCACCGGCTCCGGCACCCGGCCCAATCCATTTTCTTCCGCGGAGGAGGAAACCTCCCCTTCCGACCGCCGCACTTCCGGGATCGAAGTTGGTCCTACGTCAGTTCCTGGCGACTCCGATGACGCAGCCCGGCTCCACCCCGCGTCACTTCCGGTTCTCTCCCGACCACGCGGGCAGGCCTCGGGCGCCATCTTGCCCACGCTCGCCATCGTCCAAGGGCCAGATCTTCCACGGGGTCGACCACCCCCATCCTTCCAGGCAGGTACCGCTCCTTCCCTGGCCGCGTCCTCGACCGGACCAGCCTCTACCGGCGTCCCCTGGGCTTCCGCATTACGCGAGGGCCCGGCTTCAGGTGAGGCCCTCCAACGCCGCTCTGGCAACCCAGGCGAACCCTTTTTGGAAGCCATGTGCCGGGTCCTCACCGAACGCAAGGCCCCAGCTTCGGGTGCGGCCTCCCATGACAAGGCCGCACCCGACCTTAAACAGGGGCTGCATCCCCTGCTGACCACAGTCCCCACGCCGCTTGTGCTATCCTGGGCCTCACACCGCCGGAGGTCCCAGGCCTCGGCAAGGCCTCAACCGCTGAGGCCTCCACACTCCTCTCCAGGGGGCTGCGCTCCCTGTCAGCCGCAGCCCCCCCAGCAGGACCCTGCCGAAGAAGGGGATTCCTCCCTGACTTGGCGCTGCTACGAGCAGATCTGCACCCGCCAGTGCGGCAAAGAGGGTCCCTAGAGGGGCTCCCAAGATGGCGCTGAGTCCTATAAAAGGGACTGGACTTAGGCGCACCGGGGCTCTAATCCTCCGCGGCCGTAACCCTTCTACTCTACCTGGTGGGGGACCCCCTCCTGCATCCCCCACAGCTTCCGCAACCCTAGCCTGCAGCCAAGCTTCACCATGTGAAGCCGCTGCATCCCTAAGCTTCCTCATCAATGCGTCAAGAGACTCCATTGATGCTACCTATCCCAATTTTTTTCTTGTAAAAATGTGACCCCCTCCGACACAGCTCCCCCCTTATATCTATCCCCTTACTCCACCCCACGTTTCTTCCTTACCAATCCACCTTCGCTCCTCCTTGTGCATCTTTTAAATCTTTAACCCTTCCTCCACCTACTCTTCACCACTACTCCCCCCCCCTTCTTTTTTCACTGGGCAGCCCCTTACACTCCTGTCATGAAGGCCCTGCTCCTATTTTGCTATGGGCCTTTCTGAAACATCCCTTAGTAAAGTGTCCAATGTCCTCATCAGAGCTAAGTCTCAAGGCAACTTTTCCCTGCTCCTTCTCCTTTCCTCTGTTATCTCCCCCTTCTAATACAAATCATGGCTCCATTGCTATCAGTCACACTGCTCTCTCTTGGTTTGCTTCCCCTTCCCTCCGCTCCTCTTCCGCTGCATCTCTTTGTAGTTCTCTCCATTGGCTTCCATTTCACCTTGAAATCAAATTCATTTCCTGTGCTTTGCCTTCAGATCCCCCCACAGTTATTCAGTTATTGTCCCACTTACATTTCTGACCCGGTAAAAAAATACTCCCCCTGCCGCTCTCTCTGCTCCTCCAATGATCTACTAATGACTTCCTCACTCATAACCTCATCACACGCACGGATACAATACTTCTCTAGAGCTGCCCCGACTCTCTGGAATGGTCTTCCTCGTTCTATTCGGCTTGCTCCTAATTTCTGCTCATATAAAAGAGAACTCAAAACCCATTTTTTCAAACTTGCCTACCCATCCTCTTCTGCCTTTTGAGACCATCACTACTTCCCACCACTACATATCCCCCATCCCATTGTGCGGTAGTTCCCCAACCTACTCGATTGTAAGCTCTTCGAGGCAGGGTCCTCTCCTCCTGTATCACTGTCTGTATTAGTCTGTCATTTACAACCCCTATTTAATGTACAGCGCTGCGTAATTTGTTGGCGTTATATAAATTCTGTTTATTATTAATATTATTATTATTAACTCTTGTGTTCCTCGGTGTAACAGTTACATTAAGCTCACCGTCTGTGTATGAATGATTGGCATTTCTATATATACACATTATATGGGAGGTCATTACTTTATACAACGTAAATATAAAGACAAACACCATGAAGCAGCCCAAATACATTACTGGGGTCCACTGAATGAAGAATAAATCTTAAAGTATAAATGAAAAGCTGAGAACAAATGAATGCGGAATCTGCTTCATCCAATCTAATATTACATCCAACTGCATAGAAATAATCTGATTCTATGTGGACTGGATGTCACGTTTTGGTGCCTTTTGTTTTCCTTTACAATTCTATATCTAAGATGTGTGGAGTCCAAGGATCTGAACTCCAATTATTCTGAATCAGAATACAGCCAACTATTCACCAATATGCAGCCAAATACAGATCAGGAATATGGCCAGCTATAGCCCAGAATCCGGACACGTGAAATTACCCAGATATCATTCTATGGAGATAATCTCCTCTCATTATTTTATCTATGCAGAGATTTCTTTCCCTTTTTATATAATTTTGATCCAGAATTGATTTCCATTAGCATTGGATATACATCTTCATTTCATAATATACATTGAGCTCCAATCGGAATCTTTCTTCTGGATCTCTGAGGACACAAAGAAGGAGAACCTAAGAAACATTTATCATATCTTACCGCCATGTTGGGTTTCCATTGGTGAATTGTCGGTGAGTTTCAGGTCAGCGTAGATGACGGCGCTTGTCATGTCAGTTCTGATTATCGGAGATCAGTGGGGAGGATGAGGATGATGATGGCTGTATAAGAAGAGGAAGAGACAGAAATCTTACAAAAAAGTCTTGGTGGGTGAGCAGAGGACACCTCAATAATTCACACACACAACAGTCAGTTAATCAAACATCAATGTTTCCAACCTACACATAGGTATAAGTTTACAGTTGAAATCATTTTTTCGTCATCATTGAAATGAAGCAAAAACACCGAAACAAAAATCCACAACCAATATAGGAGACAAAGCTAAATGAAGACAAAAGACATCCTGTACCTGTACAAAGCATTGGTCACACCACATCTGGAATATGCAGTCCAGTTTTGGGCCCCAGTTCACAAAAAGGACATTGTGGGATTGGAGAGAGTACAGAGAAGGACAACTAGACTAATAAAAGGAATGGAGGAGCTCCGCTATGAGGAGAGATTAGCTGAACTGAATCTATTCTCCCTTGAGAAGAGACGTATAAGGGGAATATGATCACCCTGTATAAATATATAAATGGTCCATATAGAGAACTCTGTTCCCCATTATTCACTATGGGATCATTACAAAGAACAAGGGGGCGTGCTTTGCGTCTGGAGGAAAAGAAGTTTAAGCTCCGGATAAGGAAGGGATTCTTCACTGTAAGGTGTGTAAAAATGTGGAATCGGCTCCCTCAGGAAGTAGTTTCAGTAAATTCTATAGATTGCTTTAAGAAAAAGCTGGATGATTTCTGGAAGCACAGAATATAACTGGGGATTAAGGATTTAAAGTAAAGATAACAGTGACTGCTGATCCAGGGAACATCCGATTGCCTCATTTAATCAGGAAGAAATTTTTTTTCCCTATTGTAGACAAATTGTACCCGGGGTTTATAAGGTTTTTTGCCTTCCTCTGGATCAGCTATGTCTATTGTCACACATGCGGGCAGTTCTGACTCTGGGCGTGCCTTTTTTTTTTTTTTTTGCCTTCCTCTTGACCAACTATGTCTTATAGGGTTTTATATCTGGGATATATTTATTTCCCTAGTGTTTGAAGTTGGTGGACCTAACATACTATGTAACTATGTATGTGTTCTTGGATAGAGTTTCTCCGTCCAAGAACACAAGGCACTAGATGTGATGAATGGGGAAACTTATCCCCAGTCAACCTCTAGGGCCCGGGGATTGTCTGCAGTCACAGCTGTAATCGCAAAGTTCCACTACGATCCCGGGGCACCAGAAGTTAATTAACCTGTAGTGCCCCGGAGATCGCACACACTTCCTAATGATTGCAGCTTTGGCTGCAATCATTGATTAGCTCAGTGTGTAATCCCTGGGGCACTACAGGTTAATTAACCTGTAGTGCCCCAGGGATCAACTGCAGTCACAGCTGTGTCACATAATTGTGGGAACTGAACTGCAGATGAACTCTGTGGTTCCACTACGATCCCCAGGACACTATAGGTTAAATAACATGTAGTGCCCTGGGGATAGCACACCCTTCTCAATTATTGCGGACTCGGCTGCACTCATTGGGATGATGCCCTGCAAGTATCTCTTACTCTGTCACGTGCACAGAATTTTTGTTGTTAAATCTCATTTTAGTCTAGTCTTTGAAGAGCCAAATTCACAGCTCCTCCCCCACCTACCTACCTGATACACAAATATCCCCACAGCTCCTCCCCCACCTACCTTATAAAGCAGTTTACCATTGTGGTGTCATACATTAGTACAATAGTGTGTTACATCACAAAGGATAATTCCCTATTGTGGATTCATGAGGTGGTGATTGGCTAAAATGAACAGTTGTGTTCTAAGCTAGAAAGAAGATGTACATGAAAAACATCTTGTTACCCGACGCGGGGCTTCCTCAGGGGTAATAAGAAGCGTAATATATTGTATATACAAAATACAAATGACAAGAAATGAATATGTCATTCCTTGGAGTGTAGTATACATTGATAATGCTTTTATATATATATATATATATAGAGAGAGAGAGAGAGAGAGAGAGAGATAAAGGCTCTAAACGTCATTATATTAGAACAATATAGCTTATGTATATATATTTGTGTGGATACAGATTGAAACATAACATAAAAACATGTATATAGAGATCTAAGTGTGTAGCATAATATATGATATCATATTGGGGTATATCATGATGTATAAATATTTCAAGGTGGTGAGATAAGCTAAGTACAAAAAATGTATTCATATATACAAAAAGTGAATTGAATAGGTGGGTTATGTATGTATATGTTTAGTAGTAGGTAGACTGTATATATATATTGAAGTAACCTGTGTGTGTAGAGGTAGAGGAATAGCTTGATAAATGAAGGTAATGTAGTATTGTTGTTGAAGGATATTAGAATAGACATAAATAAGGTTGACTTGTCTAGGGCTTAGTCTACACGGATGTTTTTAAAAATACATGTAAATCTTCCTATTGCGTCTATATGTGTTTATATGCACTTTTATCAGCGTTTTAAAGCTTGCCTATACTGTGTTTTCTCGCGTTTTTCCACATTTTTCACTAATTCGCATATTAAGTGCTTAGAAACACTGGAAAATGGAGGAAACCACGGGAAACGTATTGAAATTAATCTTTAACACAGCGCTTTCATTTTTTAAATGTTGCAAGCAACAATTAGGATAAAGCTCATGAACGTGCCTGAGGGAAACGTCCCGGCGTAGATTAACCCTTTGCAATACACAAGGATTTCAGACATGGGCTTTAAAAGCCTGGGGTTAAACGCTGGGAAACGTACGTGTAGACTAAGCCCGAGCGAGGTGGAGAAATGTTGCTGCTGGTAACGGTTTAATTGTCTAATATATATATATGATATTGGATAATATTCAAGTAATAAATATCTGATAATAAAATTATTGGGAAGGGTAGTCCTACCTACAGATGATGCCTTGGGTTAGAATGTGATATAAAATACAAATGTTTCCTGGTCTGTAAATGTATGCCTATGGAAAGGAGGAATGATTACACTGTAGGGAATGACAGGGTGAATGTGAGCTGTCAGATAAAGTATACTAAGTATACTATATATAACTTATACTAAGTTATAGAATACACGGGTAATCAGCGTGGTGTATGAAAGTATGGTAGAATTACATCCAGACAGATAAATAATTATTATCTGATATATGTCATAAAACATGAATACAATTGGTACTGATAATAAAGGTTATATATAAACATGTTAGTCCAAGATTTGAATTATGTGGTGTGTATTTTATATACAGTGAATCCTATTGAAAGGGTGTATGGATATTTGTACAGTATGCTGGGAAGTATGCAAATTATTATTAATCGTTATTAGTTGGGTAGGAATTAGATAAATCTCCAGTTAGTGAATGAATGGAGTTATATGATAGGGTTTGGGTTCTTAGGGCTATAAAAAGGTTTGAATGTTAACATTTATTTAGTTCTGGGGAGTGTATAGCTTGGAGGATTGTAATCCATCTTGTTTCAATTTGAAGAAGATTCTTGTCATGGTCTGTACCTCTGAGGTTAGGGGGCCAGGTGTTCTAGGCCAAGGAAGGTGAGTACTTTTGGGTTATAGTTATGCTTCGTTCCCGGGTTTATATGTTTCTTTACAGCACGTTAATTACTCCTTGGATTGCACAATTTATATGTTGTTTGGGTCTATGTGGTTGCCCATTGGGGAGTATTATTGCTTGGGCTTCATGTATCCATTGGCATTGATGACCACATCTGAAAGTTCCATGAGTTGCAATCCTAGGAGCAATTTCTAATTATCGGTCTCTAAAGTGACATGAAACCAGATGATCTTTTAGTGACTGGGAATTCCGATACAAAGATTTTTTAATGTTGGGATCCGATAGCAGTACATTCCAGTTTTTGGGATTTTATTATGGATTGTACAGTGATGTTGAGTGAAGGTTTTAATAATCCTGAGTAGTAGGGAGGGATTGGTCTGTAGTAGCTTGGTCTTTATAGAGAAGATTCTCCCGCTGTTGTCGATAAACTCTCGGATTTCCGTAATATGTTCTTACAGTATCCTGTTAATAGGAGTCTTTCTTGCACTTTTCTTGCTTCGGTCTTGAAATCCTCATTGCTTGTGCAAATTCTTCCCAATATGAGGTATTAACTATGGGGGATACTGTGAATGAGAGATTTCGGGTGACTACTTTCCGCATGCAGGTGCTGTTTTATGGTATAGTGTAGAAGTAATAGTACCAAGTTGGTCTTTCTTCAATACGAGGTCCAGGAAGGGTTTAAATTTAAAATGATTCACCTGTAGACAAAGAAAGGAATGTTTCTGTTCTGGTTCATAATAGCAGGATCGCGTTTATATATCGTGGTATGTTGATTCCCTGGTGAATAGATGATTCTCCCATTCACCCAGAGACAAGTTCGGGAACGAGGGAGCGCATTTGCCCTGTTGTTGTGGATATAACTGGTTTTCAAATGTACAAATTTAAGGATGAAAGAAAGAAGACGTTTCACTGGGCAGTATAGAAAGAAAGGGAGAATAGAATTTGAAAAAGAGAACCACAAGGTGGGGTGAGGGGGGAAACCATTACGTGGGGATAGGAAAACCACAAGGACCAGCAAAAAGAACCACAAGTAGCAGGAGGAAGCAGAAATGGAGAGGGAAAAGCCTCAAGTCACAGCAGGAGGAAGCACAAGGAGCAGAAAGTGGAACCACATGGGGTTTTTGGGGGGGTCATGAATTCATTAGAGCCAGAAATATGGAATATCTGTTTGAGACCTGAAATGCAGCAGAGTTTTAGAACAATATGATGATTTTTCTGAACTCATTGAAAGTTTAATAATTCCTTATTGTAAATATTTGATGGAACAATAAGTCAGTTTTTATTGTTTTTTGAAAAAGGGAGTGGAGTAGTCATTTTATGATAACTGCTATTGTAGTCACCTGTTGTAGGGAAGGCTGATCCAGCTCAGTCCCCATTAATTCTGGAGTCGCGGGAAAAATTGATGAAATCACAAAACTTCTTGTAGCACTTTTTTTTTAATCTCTGCAAGGCCCTTATCCAGCACCAGAACCAGACACCAGTCCCACAAGCTACTGCCGCACCCTTCAACTTTAGAAAGCCCCCCGTTCAGGCTCGGGACACTGGTTGTGTCTCCCAGCACTTGGATGCCCCAGGACTTAATGTGCAAAGGATGGTGCCTGGGGATAGGCTGGCAGAGAACCAGGAGCACACAGGTAAAAGAACTACAAGGCAAAGTATAAAGCCAAAGTCATACACAGGTGATCAGTCCAGCAAGAGAGGCACAGAGGGATTAGGCACAGAGTCGGGGTCACAGGCAGAGGTCAGTCCAGGCGACATATAATCCATGAGTTAGGAACAGGCAATGGTCAACAACAGTAAATACCATGAGAAATTCTCCATTTTCTTATATTTCATATTTTTATTAGAAACTCATGATCCAATCTGTGGAGGCCTGTAAGGAATGTCAGCAATGGAGCCATTGACTTCCACACTTGTCTTATGTATGAACAATTCCCAAATAGGTGGAGGAGCGCTTCCTCCGCTACAACCTTCTCTGGGGCAAATAGCGCTATTTACAAAGCCCCTCGTGTTGCTGGAAGGCTCTGAGCGCTAGACATTTGTGTATTGCCAGGATGAAGCTTTCAGCTCATTTTAAAAACAAGGATTTATTTCCATGCTTCCAGATTATTTCTGATATTTCTGTAGTGTAGCCGGCTACTTTGCCTGTCTCTGAGTTGATTTAGATTTGCCTCCTGGGCAGTTCATTTTTGTCCGGTTTTTTATCTCTTAAAGCGGTTTTTCGTGAAAATTTATTTTACAGTATAATAGTATGGGTATAATAAAGTGTTAAACACAAAATCATGTCAAAATCATATATTAAATAAATTAATAATAATAATAAATATATATATATATATATAAATGTTTTTTTTTCAGGGGGTTAATATATTTATTTCAAAATTTTGAAGATTAAAAAGATGAATACGAAGTAGCTACTCCATTGAACGATTTTGAGATCAGGAACATCTTTACCTCCATCTTCTTTATTTTTTTAGTTTCCAAGATTCCAAGGATTTTGCTGTTTTTGCTTTGGGTGAAGTTTTGTAGCTGATGTTGTTGCCAGTCACCTATTGTTCAGCAAATTTAGTTTAAACCCAGAGCCATCACATTGGTTAGCCAATTAGCTCTATATAACAATGTTTCCATGTAAGCAGTTACCTTAGCTGTATTTCCGCGGCCCCCTGGAAGAGGAATGCCCCCTTATTACCTTATCCTGACGGATGCATGCGAGTAAAGGTTCCAAGGCATAGACAAAAAGCTGGGGAGATTAGGGATGAGCGAGCGAATGTATTTAATTCGGTCTCACAAGGAATTGGGCCGTTCTCACTTACCAAACATGTAGGCGAGAACGGCCTTTGTAATTTCAGCCGGCGGGACCGAATTTTTGGGACCTGCAAGACCAATCAGGGGAATGGAGCTGTCAGTTCCGCTCCCCTGATTGCTGTTGCAGTCCTGTACTATGTGTTCCTGGATAGAGTTTCTCTGGCTCTTTGGCTGGCTGCTAATGAATGAATGCATTCTAAATCTTCCCAAGGCTGCATTTATTCATAAACGCAAGCCGTATGGCTTCGGGTGAATTCCGAATAATTTTAGGGACTATTAAGGGCTGCAAGAGCATACAGATTGCTCTTGCAGCCCTTTACTAATAGAATGTTTCTTGGATAGAGTTTCTCTAATGGCTGCAGTCATTGATGAGCTCAGTGTGCGATCCCCGGGGCACTAGAGGTTAATAACCTGCACACTCTTCCCAATGATTGCAGCCAGGGCTGCATGGTAATATAATATCTCTGTCTCTGTAACACACTTTCCAGCACAGTAATATTATGATACAATCGTTACATTTTTTTCACAGTGGATCGCATCGCAGGGATAAAATAATGTAACAAATGTATCATAATATTACTGTGCTGGAAAGTGTGTTACAAAGTATTAGATACTTATATTACAATGTCAGCAGGTTCTTCTGTGCTCAGCCAGCAAAAAACAGTCCCTTGGTCCAGTTGTAACAGCTGGCCAACGAAGACCCAAGGTTTCATCCAGGATGACAGGTACATTTGCCCCAGATACAGGTTATATGCAGAGTATTTTTCTGTGTAATCAGACAGTTTTCATTTTGATCTGAAGGGGGTCCTGAAGTACCAAGCTGAATGACAAAAAGCTTCTTGGCCAGATGGGGGAGCTGAAGAGTCCTGGGTATATTCAATGTAATTGTCTCAGCTGAAACCCATCTTGGAAATTAGGCTGGGGATAAAAATCAAAAATATGCCGCGGCCTACCTGGATGACATAATTAATCATGGTGCAGATTGGGCCTCGCATTTAGTAAAAGTTTGGGCAGTGCTAAACTTGCTAAGGAAAGCCAGCTTTGATGCAAACCCTAACAAGTGCACTATTGGGCTGGAAGAAGCCAAATATCTGGAGTACACCATTGGAAGGGGAATAATAAACCCTCATGAAAAGAAAGTAGAGGCCATCCAGAATTGACCATGCCCATTTAATAAAAAGCAGGTTCGTGCTTTCTTGGGGATCGCCGGCTATTATAGACGCTTTATTCCTCACTTTGCATCCCAGGCCATTTCCCTGACAAATTTGACGAATGGGAAAGGATCGGTAATGGTTAAATGGTCCGCAGAAGCAGAAGCTGCATTTGGGGCATTAAAGAAGGCGTTGTGTAGCGAGCCAATGCTATATTCTCCTGACTTTTCTAAGGAGCTTTTGGTGCAGACAGATGCGTCCGATGTCAGACTAGGAGCAGTGCTATCCCAGGTTCAAAGGGGGAAGAACACCCCATTGTTTACCTCAGTCGGAAGGTAAAGGTCCATGAGATAAATTATGCTACGATTGAAAAAGAATGTTTGGCTATGAAGTGGGCTATATTGTGGGCCTGTAATTCTTGAGATTAACTCCCGGGTATAATAATTATATTTATTTATTATAATATAATCATAAATTATAATATAATACATAATTATAGATTATAATTATGAAAAAAATAATAAAATATTAGACCACAACAATGTAATTTATCAAAAAAAATATTTTATCAAAAATTGCTTACTGAAATTTGTCCAAACAAGGGTGCAAACTTAATGATAAATAATAAGATAAGTTAAATGCAGATTTTAGAAAAAAATATTTACATTTTTAGTAGACATCCCGGGTGTGGTAGATTTTGAAGCAGGGTGCTGCACAAAGTCCAACATCACAGTCAGGACAGTAGAACCTGGTTTCCTTGTGTTTCTTCCTTCCTCTGTCATCGGTCTTTGAGCAGCAAACCAAACAATTTCTCCTGTCTTCAGCTTCCCTTTTGCAAACAGTGCTGGCAGGTTGCTCCGGTTAGCTCGAGCGGTTCCATACGCATCTGTTCTGTGTTGCAGAAGGAACTCATATAGCTCAGGAGAGGGGTAGAAATTGTCAGTTGTGACACAATAGCCCTGTATGAGCATAAAACAAAATAAAAAATGTATTTTAGGATATGTTCTTTTATAGTGTGAAGGTTACAAGTAATATGTTAGCAAACACACAGCAGCATATATGTTTGCATATAAAAGAAAAAATTGGCAAAAAATTTCAAAAAGTTAGCAAACACAAGATCGGCTTACCTGTTTGTCTCCGCAACAATTTTTTAAATAAATTCATCGGTCAAAAACAACTTCAGGTATGCCAGGGGGTTGTCGCATTCAGCCTCAATTTTCATCCCAGGTGCGCCGGTAAATGGAAATCTTGGCGGTGCTGCCTGGTCCGCATCAAGGTCAATAGGACACCATATGCGCACAGCACTGACCTCAGGTCCAGAATTCTCGCTCAGTTTACTTTCGCTGTCTAATAACAAATTTCCTGGTGAATCACTATCACTCATTTCCACAAAGGACTCCAAATTGCTATCACTGCTCTCAAAATCTTTCAAAACAGCGCTTGCGCCGGCGAGATGTTGTTTGGATGCCATGCAGTCTCCAGCAATCAGTCAGGAACAATCAAGGTCAAAGACAAAGTGATGAAACGATACATTCAGGAAGTGATTTATAAGCCATCAAAAGGTCAGATCAAGGTCAGGGCTAATAGTGGGCAAAATGTAAATCCGGGCACTGGGCAATGATGCTTGGTGCACTAAAATATATTTTTGTGTTGTATATGTGTTTTGTAGTGTTTTTACTGTATTACATAGTAATCTGCTTTTAATTTTCCCTCCCCCAGAATCCATCACTCCATCGCATCACCTGGAAGATCACATTTTGCCAGGTGATGCAGCGGGGATGTCCCTGCCCTGCTCACTCCCCTGAAGCTGGCTGATCTCCGGGTGATGCGAGCAGCTGCAGTAAATTCTGGGGGTGATGCCAGCGGGAAATCGCCGCTGGCATCACCCCCGGAATTTACTATTGGTAATCGCATCTGCAGTCAACATCTAACTGCAGATGCGAGCAGCGGGGTGGTGGGGACCCGGTTGAAATTTTTAAAGCAGGTTACTCGGTAATCTGCTTTTAATATTCCCGCTTGGCCACGCCCCCCGACGGAGAGGTGCCCCGGCATCACAGCAGGATCGTCTGATCGCCGCTGGATCGTGGGGCTGAGGTAAGGGGAGCCCACAAAGTTACCCTGAGTGTGACTCGGGGTTACCGCTTTTTGCATGTTTTTTCCACCCCGAGTCACACTCGGGATTACCGCTAGCGGGTTAAATGGGGAGAAATCCCTCTATTCAAAACCTCTTGTGCTCTGTTTGGCTTTTCTCAGCTAATCAGAGAGCACTGGAGGTTTTGTATGGGGAGACATGAGGGCTGAATGCAGCTCTGGGAATCCTCCTGTTTTAATTCCCTGTATCTTCTGATAGTTTCATGAAATCAGTTTGCAGAAGTTTTGCGGAACCATTGGAAGTTCGAGGAAATTTTCACAAGACTGCCAAAAGCATTCTCACCCATCCCTCAAGGAGACAATGGACACCCCTGTTTTACCCCAGAATTTAGGTTGACCAGAATCTGAAAGGTGGCCATTGATCAGGATCTGGCTTGAGGCATTCCTGTATAAAGGAGATTTGATTTATAATTTCATTCATTTTTCTAAATACCTGCCACAGATATTCATGTGAGACCCTGAGAAAGGCCTTCTAAAAGTCAAGCAAGAGTGGGGCAACCCTTTGTCTCCGCTGCTCTTCTAGTACATAATAATACATCTCTAACAAGATTCTGGCTGTCACAAGCATTACACCTTGGTATACCACAAGTTTGATCATGATGTATACCTTTGGCTAACTTCTTTCTGATGGAACATACAATAATTTAGCAAAGATTTTATAATCCACATTAACTAAAGTGAAGGGTCTCCAATTCTCAGGACTAGACAAGTCCCCTTTTCTTGGCATTAAGAATAAAATACCTTTTTTCCATTATGCCAGCGCCAATATTTTCTGGAAAGAATCCTGCAAAACAGAGCATAGGTCATCTTTAATTAGATTTAAAAGCCCTACTAGCAGTCCATCTAGTCCTGGCCATTTCTTTTTTGCAAAGCTTTTTAAAACACACAACTTCTTTTTCCCCAGTGACATGATCTTACCCCAGATTTCTACCACAGAAGACAAATTCAATTCTTGATTTGCTAACTGTGCTGCCCCAGGTGTATCCAGTCACCTTGGTGTAATTTAAACCACACATCTTGTAATTGCCCTCCATCATTCTAAAGTTGTTTCAAAGTCTTATCGTGATTTGTAGAACTACCCGTGGATCTGGCCTCGCCTGGAAGGATGCAATTCAAAAATCACCACTTATTATCACAGGAGATAAATTCTCAATTCCTGCTTTGATACTGGGCATATACATTTATCAACCTAAACTCTTTCCCCTGGTAGTCGAGAGTGGCCAGCAAAGCTCTACCAGGTACTAATTCAGAAAGGATATTATTTTTACATTGTGTCCCTAAATTGGTATTCCAACCCTTGTTGACCGGTTCTCAGTGTCACCTGACCAGCAGGAAGTCCTATATTTCCAGGCCTCTGGCAGCTGGTTGTAGTTGGGGTGGTGGTCTATATTGCACTCCTGCAAACAAACAATGAGACCTCCTGGTCTGGCTCCTTATTCTCCTCACATTAAGGGATGTTATTTTAGCATATTCATGTTTCTAACTTGCCTTCCGATATCTTCATACACAAAGGATTTTACACTGGATGTTTCAGAATCTGAGATTGTGATATCTGCTGCAAGAGTGTTCCCCGAAGGGCTGGGGCAAGAAAGAATCTTAGAACGGTCAGATCCGCTTTTATAACTTCTGGTTAAAGATGGTTTATCAATAGCTTTGGTCTCCACCTCACCTTTCCCCTTTTATATGTGGACCAGGAGTGCCCAACAGATGGATCACGACCTACCGGTAGATTGCGGAGCCCTGCCTTGTAAAATAAACTCTACCGTGCACAGGAGTCATTTTAAAAGTAGCTTGCAAGCCAAAAAAGTCTGGGTACCCCTGCTGTAGCTAGGTCTATTTCCTCCTCTTCACTTTCTACTGGCCTATCTGAGGGTTACACTCTTTCTTTAGATGGTTCTGCAAGCTCAAGGTCTGTAGTTGTTGCTGGAACACAAACAGAAATATTGTGGTTTGCTGCAACACTTGTTGTACTTGTGTCTCGCCTGGGATCGGGGTATCCTCTGTGGACTCCTCAGCCCGGGACTCTACTGCTGGTGCATTCTCCATGCTGATAGGCTCTACTGCCGCAGCTTCCGCCATGACAGGAGCGGTATGATCCGCTGAAGATGGAGCAGGGGATGATGTATTCTCTTCACCCGGGTCCTTTTCCACTTCGGGCTCCCTCTCCACAGATGACATGCTCCAGTCCTTTAAGAGAATATCATATAAAACATCAACAGCAGCTGTCTCAGTTTTTCATAACGTCTCATACGTTTTCCCAGGCAGTACAATTCCTGAAGTTATGCCCAGCTTTCCCACAACAACTGCATATCTTCTCGTTCATATTCCCAAATAATGGAGAGACATTAACAAGAGAAGAATAACATATTACTTTATTAGAATCTCATCACACAACAATAAGAGACAATCTTCATCTTAAAAGAACATTGGTGATATCAAACCAACATTTTTACAGTTTCCTGCCTCATGACCCGGCTGTCTGCAACACCTGCAGATGGTTTTCTTTGGCCAGACATCCACCGTTTGCCAATACTCTTTACAAATCCTGCAATAGGTGGGCATTCCTGTGTAAAAGCCATAACACCCGTCTATACCTAAGGTGATGACTGCTGGCGAGTTCATGGAACCTCCTCGCTCACCTGGTGCTGCTCTGAGAGTGCCACGGAATTTAGATTTCCAATTTCAAATTCCAAACTCATTTTTAACATAAATCAGAAAAACTTTGTCACAGTATCTGGAAGGAAAAAGTGCATCTTCTGGTGTTACGTATGGATTATTTACCTGAATTATAATTTCACTTTCTCCTCCTTGGTATAAGGTGACAAATTCTGGACCATTTTCCGTCTGTTTGAGGAGCCTGCCATACACATCATTACATTGAGAAATCCGATGAAGCGTAATACTCGCCCATTCTCCTTCCTTGCAGACATTTGATATCATCTTGGTGGATTTTCAGTTGATTGAAGAGATAATAAGTCACAAGAGGTTTAAAGGTAACATCTGAGCCACCAGCAGACACCAGGATCTTAAAACTATTTTTCATCCTCGCCCCCCCAGAGACAGGACCACGGATAGAAACGCCACGTCCTGAAAACATAGAGGAGAGAAAAAAGGAAAACTGCCTAGGAGTGATCGCTATCTGGCAGCACCTGCCCCAATAGCAGCATGGGGGCTCGGAATACCCCCAAGGCCTGAGGCAGGCTGGTCTCCTATTGATCTTTAACACTCCAGCACAGATCAGCCCAGCTAAACCCTACAGCAGGCACTGGGGCCCGGGAGAATAGAGGCTATAGGGACCCGGCAGCCAATGGCAACATGGGATTGCTCAGGAACCATTCTGCTAATCAGCTGCAGCCCCAAATCCCCCTTAGCCGTGCAGTGTCAGTGCAGGGGATGCCAAGAGAGCTAAGGGTAAACAACGATGCTGCAAGCAGCTGAGAACTAATTCCTAGATCTACTCTGCTCCTGGTAGCTCTGACACTGCAGGGAATAGGCCGAGCGTGCACGTTACTGTGGTGGGACACAGCCTGGGACTGTCCGCCCGAAGAGCATTTCCTAACAATAGCAGTGCTGAAGCATTGCATTAGCCCCAATAAAGATATTCTACTTGGGTTTATCATGAATGTCCCACACCCATAGATTTATTTTGAAAGCAGAATTCAGGCAGATCTCAGGACCTTACAACACCTTGTACAGTGCATTGGTGAAACCGAAAATTTAGGTATGATGTACAAAACAGATTTCTATAGCAATCATTGAGTTACTTATCATTTCAATGTGAGATATAAAATTTTTTATTTTGGTAATTCAAATTAAAAAGTCAAAATAATACAGAGGCTTCCCAGATATCCACCCCTCTCCCTATCTCTATTCTCAGAAAAGGTCAAATAGTCCCTAAAAATAAAGAAACAACAGCACCATTACATTCTTTATTGTTTTTTTTTTCTTTTCAATTAATGTGTAGATTTGCAGATCCAGAAATGTCCAAACATGATCCCATGGTGATCCCTTCCAGCATAAACTGCTCGCTGCAGTGACTCCGGCATGAAGTCTGTCGCAGAGAGCTGTCCTGCTTTTCCTGCATTGGCTGGACACTGACACACATCTCCATATTTATTTACCCAATGGGGACAACTTTTATGTTATTGTTTTAATTAAATTTATTGTATTATGCAGTAATATTATATACTAACCCAGCACACATATTCCCAAATAATTCTTTATATATGTGCAATTCCCCCTCTATTAATCATTATTATATTATTCCACATCATCATAAACATTAATCTTCTGGTTCATAATCCCTAATAATGGAGAGACAATAACAAGAGAAGAATAACAAAATACTTTATTAGAATCTCATCACACAACAACAAGAGACAGTCTTAAAAGAACATTGGTGATACAATTTCCATTTCTAGAGAGGACACGAAGCCTGACAATGGACGACATGGAAAAAAAAGGGGAATATGCCCAACCTGTAATATTCTTAAAAAAATAATCGGAGACATTAAAAAATAGACGTGGTGAGATTTGTTATTAGAAGTCAATGCTGGGTTTTCCAATCACCCCTCCCCCTTCCTTGCCAGACCCCCATATTCCGTCACACATAATACCTGATTCCTGAACGTTTCCTCTGCCATTCCTAGCCAATCATGGAAGCAGATCTATGCCAGTCTGGCCAGTTTGCAACCCCAACTTTCTGAATTACTCTACGGGACGCTGCACCAACACAGGCTGCCCTTAGCCCCCTGGCCAGGTTTGTTGTCCCCCTTATGGGGCCAATGAATTTCCCTGCTGTCCCCCACTGTCATTCTTTTCCCCCACTCAATGAGTTCTGAGTATTTGGGGACAAGGAAGAGGTTGTGAAGTTACCACAAAACAGAAGTATAAAAAATAATTACCCCAGACAGCAATATTTTCCTCATTTTTAGTTGCAAATATATAGAAATAATAGAGGTAAAAATGCAACCTTTGGGCCCTATGATTGGTCCTAGGAGGTTTTTTTTTTTTTTTTTTGGTTTAGGCTTTCTTACATGTTATCTATGCTTAGTGTACCTAACTATACAGTAAGTACACAAGCTATAGGCAGATGAGGATGACATCACATGGTCAGTTACCCTTCCTCTGCACCAATCACATTCCTGAAGCTGAATTATCAGGTCCCCCCGGGGTCACAGAAGTGGGGGGATTTCAGGCTTTTCTGTAGCAGGAATCTTTCACTGAGGTTAGTAGAATATTTTTCTCACAGATCCATCTGCTTTCGTAGGAGAAGTAGTAGGGGGAGGAATATTCATATTCCAATCTTCCATCGCTGATTTTCCAATAGGTATACCTAAAAAGAAGAAAAGACAAACATAAAAGTCTTTCTCCATATATGACACAAATACCAATACTATATTTCATACAAATCCCATGATACGCCTTGACAGTTAATGGAAAACCCAGTGCCATGATGTTCAGTTTGCTTTCCCACCACATTCACTAAGCTAAATGAATTATCCTTTGCTCGAAAATAATTCAAATTCACACTAGTGAACGGCCTAAATTCCTTTAGTAACTCATCCCTAGTGTGTGTAGGGAATGCTTTGTCACCCCATAGACATCAGTGGGGATTCCCCCCATTGACATACCATAAGGGAGATGGACAACCCATGACACACAATGAATTTGCTGCTTAAAATGATAAATTGCACAAAAAACGTACATCAGGATTTGTGAGTTCAGGACGTCATATTATATCTAATGATGGCCCATTATAACAGAATAAAATGTTTGTGTCATACCTGCTTCTAAATGAATAATCCTGGACATCTGAACATCTACAACACGAGAAGAAGACAAAGTGCTCAATAACTCCAACAAACCAACAAGAAATCAGTTCACATTTAACAGAAGACTTCTGGTTTCCAGAAGATTTGGGAATGGTCTTTGTCTTGTACAGCAGATTAAATATTAGTTTAGGAGATCCTTCTGATTGGATTGAACTACAAAAATTGAGACAATTTGCAGAATTACTCACATTTCACTGTTATGCCGAGCAGAGACGCAGACAGAATCAGACACAGCAACAGGAAGACCAGGGAAAGCTGCAGAAAACATTTCTGGAGACCTGGGACACAACAATGGTAAAATTAATTCACATACCAGGTGTGATATGAGGGATAAAGACACGCGGACAGTTTAGCCCAATTGCAAAAAAACAGGGCAATGCAGTTCAGTAGATAGCAGACATAAGTTCAGCAATAGCCCTCCATGGTCTGATCAGGGGGAAGACGTTATTATTCCACAGATCACAATACTGTCTATACAGTTTTAATTTATAGTTTAAGGTATGGTAAATGATAGATGAAAGGGACAACGCCTGTCTCTTTCTCCAACAATAACCTGTCTGATAAACTCACCTTTACCTGGCACCTATGGGGATTCATGGATTCCAGATAAGTGTAGTATCTGGTTAGTTACTAATAAAACAGCACTAAAAAATCAAAATAGGAATAAAATACTATTGTTTAAAAATTTACTGGGTACAGTAGCAATGCAGTACAGAATATGCGGAGTATGACCAGTTACAAATTCACCTCCAAATACAGGTAGTCCCCGGGTTACATACGGGATAGGGACTGCAGGTTTGTTCTTAACCTAAATTTGTATGTAAGTCGGAACAGGTAGATTATTTTAATAAATGCAATTAGGACAGATGTTTGTCTCAACAAATTATTAGGCAGCATGGTGTCAGTTACTGTATAAAATCTTCATTGTAAGCTAATTACAAACAAAGCAAAAACAATTTGTATCTAGGAGTCATCTGTATGTCGGATGTCCTTAATCCGGGGACCTCCTGTAATGTCTACCTGTCAGCTAAGTTCTGAAATAGAACCTGGAATGTGAAAGTCGTGTTCAAGAATAAATCATGTTAGATTCAGATAACTAGATCCGACTATTACCAATGGGCTTCTTGGATCTCTTACCCAGAATGACCAACTGCCCCCATGTCATATTGTTGTGGAAGCCATCTGGATAGAAAGCAAATCAGGCCTGAACCTTCCATATGTCCTTAGATCTTATCACTGATTGAGGGAGTGATCTGAGTGTAGCAGGTGAGGTGGAGGAAGAACAGAAATACAAAATGAACGGAGCAGAAGCAGACAGATCCTTGCACTGCAGGACCTCAGTTACAGCTTTCCCTGCAGCAAGTTTTCAGTTGGACAACTAAAGTGCTCTGGGGACAGTTGCTCAGATTTGGGGGCTTTTAGGTGTTCACATACTGGAGGTATATACATGTTATGTATTTATGTACAATAACATTCCCCGCTCACCTGCCATCATCTGACGGCCTCTCCCCATAGCAGGTGGTGCTGGAGGTGCTGAAGGTGCTGGGGGAGGTCTCTTCCCTGGCTGCACATCGGTGATATTCTCATACATATCTCCATCCTCGTTATCCTCCAGGGTGTAGCCTGAAATATAAGAGAAATGTCATTAGATGCAGGAGATCTGTCAGAGGATGTCACATACTGTAGAAAGTCCCACATGATGAATGGAACATTTTTTATATATTGGGGATCATATGCCAGACATAACTGGAAGCATCACCACTGGGACCAATAACTAAACCTCACAAGCAGCCAATAGGGGTGATCAGCTGACGCTATTATTACATTTTGGCACCATGGACGAGGATCTGGTGATACCAATTTATAGGATAATTTATCTGATGACTTGGTTAGATATTGAAGTCAATGCTGTTGTATTCAGGCCGTATGGTGGTGCTAAACTGATCCCTACAGATTGCACAAGATTGGAAATTTACGACTAGATTGAAGATGACGAGTATGAGTGGAACTTCTCATTATAAAGAGAACGGGTACGGTGAGCACAGACATTACAAACAATAGAGGAAATAGTTCACTTTGTTTAGTGAACCTAAAATTCCTGATCTGCGAAAATGTAGAAACAAAAACTGATCATAGGTATGCAGCTGCGGAAGCACCAAGTCGGGAAAAAAAACAGTGACTGTGTCAAGAAATATATAGCAAGCAGATACCCCATGGTGTACTTACCTACAGCAGCTCTCTGGTCTCTTCTATACCCCGGACTGATCCGAACAAGCAAAGCTCCAACACTTCTACTGCTGCCTCTGCCCCTTGCAGAATGTAAATTGGCTGATCATTATGATGGACTGCCTTTCTGGCCAATAGAAATGTGAAGGAAGAACCTCACTATGAGGATGTGATGGACGTTCCATGTTCATAGTGACCCAACATGGGGGTAAAGGTATGGACTGCTGCAGGTTTGCTCATGGACTTTGTGCTGATTGTTCTTTATACCTTCTACCTGCTAATGTCAAGTGATCTCCATTAAGGCAGGCCCATCACCAAAATTAGACGACTCTTTTATTTAAAGTAAAAATTATTTTTTCTACATTCCTTTTTTAAAGCCCCTGCCCTTCTGCCATTACTGCCGCAACCGTAAAGAAAGAATGCAGAGGTTTTGGGGATTCTCACATCATGTACCCCAGGAGGCTACTGTCTGTTCCTTCTGCACATGCCGGGGCTTTTTCCTACAATTGGAAATAAAACACCGATCTCACAAATGTGCAGTGCAAGATCCGGTGACGTAACCAGAAAAAAGAAGACGGAAGAAGATGGTGGGACCCAGCGCCTTATCCCTGCCCGGAGGGTTTAGGGGCTCTGGGCAAGTAAAGGTAAGTACAAATTTGTTTTTAGTTTAGTTCCGCTTTAAAAGAGGTTTGGCCACTACGTAAAACTTTCTCTATGACTGGCATGTGCCTGAACCGAAATTATAAAAGAAACAAATCTAAAATTCTGAAAAAGAGGCAAACACCACCTGAAGTGACACCAATCCCATGTCCGTATGTCTCTACACATAATCCTGAGTTTTATTATACATTGAGAGAGAAATGAGGATTTGAACAGCTCTGAATGAAATATTGGCCAAATTGACAAGCAAGGTTTTTTTTTAGTATTCCCCTTTGATGGGGCATTTGGGGTTTTATCAATTTGGCCCCATATATTATATCGATAATGTTACAAGCCTGGACAGTTAAATCTCCCGAAATATGGAGCGAAATGGTAAATGTTCCCGTTACCTCCTGCAGGCTCCCCATGTAGAGTAACATAAAGGGGTTTAGGGGCACATCATAGGAGTGATTGGGGGCTCTGTCATAGAAAGATCTCTCTAATATTCCCCCTTATTCTATAATATTCCTTCTTCTAACTCTCTCTGATAATTGTCTGTTTATGGAATGTGAGGAGCTGTATGGGTATAATGACTAACAATGGATAAAACATATAATAAAAGATACATAATGATTTTATGATTCGATTATTAGAGTTTAGTTCCTTCAATGTACTGATTAGAGTTTCGTGCTGGGGATTGGTAAACTCTTCATTCACATTTAGGAGTATATGATGTGTGATGAGCTGATATATAACGGTCACCTTATATGGGAGGTCATTACTTTATACAATGTAAATATAAGAACAAACACCATGAAGCAGCCCAAATACATTACTGGGGTCCACTGAATGAAGAATAAATATGCAGGCTGTGTATGGGGTAGGTAGCTGGGAAGGCTGTGTATTGGGTAGGTAGGTAGGTGGGAAGGCTGTGTATGGGGTAGGTAGGTGGGAAGACTGTGTATGGGGTAGGAAGGTAGATGGGAAGGCTGTGTATGGGGTAGGTAGGTGGTGCGAGCAGTCAGTTCTGTTGTCTGGTCCCAGACCTGTACCCTCCATGGTGCTAGGCTTTGTCTGCGGCGCTGGGAGAGTAAGACATCTCACACAGGTGATGGTTTCAAGCTCTCAATGTTTATTGGCACAAAGACAAGATTTTTACACAAATCAAGGAGTGTTAGGATGTATTTGACCTAACAAAAAACGTAAACCAGACCCTTGCGTTCAATTAAAACGTGAGATACAGGATGTGTCAGGAACATATGAATATGATTATTAACAATTAAAAATAACTTAAAAATAACAATCTTGTACTCAGCGAAATATATGTAAAAATGTTCCGGTAAAAGAACAGGAACAAAAAGCCTGCAGGATGTCTGCGACAGCTTCCTCAAAATAAATTTATATCATGACACATTAACAAATTTGATTTATAAAACAGTAATTACAGTATAGGAAGAAAATATATCAAAATATATCTGAAAAATTAACACTTTCAATGCTTTCAGGTGGATAGGTAGGTGGGACAAGAGCTGTAGAGGGTATTGTGTATCATTTAGATAGCTGGGTAGGTATGTGGGAAGGCTGTGTATGGGGTAGGTAGGTGGGCAGGCTGTGTATGGGGTAGGTAGATAAAATGTGCAAAACTTCAAAATTAAAGTTTTCAAAGGAAAGCAAGGCAAACCCCCCCCCCCCCAAAATGTCCAAATATATTAATAGCAAAAAGATCAGATCTGAGCCTATGGGCCCCTTAAAGGATTTCACTGGGTTGGTAACTGGGGATAAAGACAAGGCAGACATTTTTTAGCTGGGTACACAAAGGAAAATGGCAGAGCTCAAGTCCAAATGCATAAAAGCAATGTCACTGCCTTAAATGAGCCACAATGGCTCAGAATTGATATGATAGAGAAACAGGTGGGGAAAATGAAGGTTGACAAAGCATCAGGACCTGATGGATTACATCCATGTGTCCTTAAAGAGCTGAGCTCAGTGATTTCAAAGCCATTTTTTCTAATTTATAGAGAAGCTTTAGTCACTGGCAAGGTACAGATGGATTGGCGTAAGGCCAATGTGGTTCCTATCTTCAAAAAGAGAGCAAAGTCATTACCAGGTAACTACAGACCAGTTAGTTTAACGTCCATAGTTAGAAAGGTCTTAGAGAGTTTGATAAAGAGCCACATAGAGGAGTTTCTGCTGAAGTGTTGGAGCTTTGCTTGTTCGGATCAGTCCGGGGTATAGAAGAGACCAGAGAGCTGCTGTAGGTAAGTACACCATGGGGTATCTGCTTGCTGTATATTTCTTGACACAGTCACTGTTTTTTTTCCCGACTTGGTGCTTCCGCAGCTGCATACCTGTGATCAGTTTTTGTTTCTACATTTTCGCAGATCAGGAATTTTAGGTTCACTAAACAAAGTGAACTACTTCCTCTATTGTTTGTAATGTCTGTGCTCACCGTACCCGTTCTCTTTATAATGAGAAGTTCCACTCATACTCGTCATCTTTAGTCTAGTCGTAAATTTCCAATCTTGTGCAATCTGTAGGGATCAGCTTACCACCACCGTATGGCCTGAATACAACAGAATTGACTTCAATATCTAACAAAGTCACCCGATAAATAATCCTATAAATTGGTATCACCAGATCCTCGTCCATGGTGCCAAAATGTAATAATACCCTCAGCTGATCACCCCTATTGGCTGCTTGTGAGGTTTAGAAGAATTCCTGCAATCAGTCAGGGGAGAATTAGCAACCACCAAGGATGAGTTGGAGAAGACTCATCAGGAGCTGAAGAAAGTGGTACAGAACTGTATGGACCTCAACAGAACTCTCACAGGGAGTCTCAAGAGCCAGCAGAATCACTTGGAGTCTGTGAACAAAGATCTGACAGATACAAAGCGTGAGCTAGAAGATACTAATATGAAGCTTGAGATGGAGAAACGGGCTAAAGCTGATCTGGATCAATCTCTGCAACAGTGCCAGGGGGATGAAGAGAAGTGCAGAGACAATAGTAAAGGTATTCATTCAAATAAGTTTGTCCAATATCTCCCCCTCCCAAATTGCACTCTGATTAGCCATGGTATAGGTTGGTGTCTCTCCTGCATTGTGGGGGGAGGAAAGCTTAGGCTCAGGATGGTGCAGAGAAAGACCTTCCATCACCGGGTTTGTTAGCAATGCCATCCATGCCAATAACATCCATTATTCATTTTTAATAATACAAACACAAAATCTTGCCTGGCTGTGCTGCTTATTGTCATTATCCGGCTTAGTTTGTGGTTTAGCACCCAGGTCATTCACACACTGCGAGGTCCCCAGCCAGTGAATTTAGAGCCGGCACTTCCATGTATAACTTTGTTAGCAATGACTTGAGCCAGATACGGCAGAGCTGCATATCATCTAAAACTGATAACAACATAAACATATTATAGAGTATAGAGCATAGTTTTGGTTCTACAATGAGAAGAATTTTTATTTGGAATAACAGTTTTTCCCCAGTAAATATGATTACCTGACACGTCAAATACCGGAGAGGACCCCAAGGAAATAATTTTCCATCCTTTTCCTCCCACCAATCTGTGGTCACTGCTTCTTGTGTTCCAGATGTTTGTCCAGAAGGATGGGTTCTCTTTAAAAAGAAATGTCTCTGGTTTTCAGAGGAAGAAGAAGAAACTTGGGATTTCAGTAAAAAAAATTGTGAAAGCAGAGACTCCAACCTCATCATTGTGCAAGATTCAGACTGGGAACTAAAGGTAAAGAATTCCATCATACAGAATGGTGTCCGGAATGTCACATTTTCAGGACCAAAAACATCTCCAGACCTTCAAATCAGACCAAAGCTGAAATAGTTTGTAAAAAATAACCAAAAAAATACATAGGTTTATCATTCGAATATATCTACAAATCAGTGGCTCTGGGTGTGCAGGTGGGAAATATGTATAAATATAATAATAATAATAATTATAGTATAATAATATAATAATAATATATATAATTTTCTGATGAAATCTGAGTTCATACACATTTTCTGTATCCCGATAGAAATGCCGTGTAAGGCCCTGATCCGGAACCAGTGAGGCCATTCCCCCAACCTAACGTTGCATTTTTTGCCTATAGAAAGCCCCCGTCCCGGACCGCGGTAATCCGCGATCGCGGGTCGCGCGTATTATCGCGCTTCCCGCGATCGCGGATTTCAATGATGAATCAGGGGCATTATCTCTTCAATCAACTGAAAATCCGCCAAAATGACATCAAATGCCTGCAAGGAAGGAGAATGGGCGAGTATTACGCTTCATCGGATTTCTCAATGTAATGCTGTGTATGGCAGGCTCCTCAAACAGACGGAAAATGGTCCAGAATTTGTCACCTTATACCAAGGAGGAGAAAGTAAAATTATAATTCAGGTAAATAATCCATACGTAACACCAGAAGATGCACTTTTTCCTTCCAGATAATGTGACAAAGTTTTTCTGATTTATGTTGAAAATGAGTTTGGAATTTGGAATTGGAAATCTAAATTGCGTGGCACTCTCAGAGCAGCACCAGGTGAGCGAGGAGGTTCCATGAACCCGCCAGCAGTCATCACCTTAGGTATAGACGGGTGTTATGCCTTTTACACAGGAATGCCCACCTATTGCAGGATTTGTAAAGAGTATTGGCAAACGGTGGATGTCTGCCCAAAGAAAACCATCTGCAGGTGTTGCAGACAGCCGGGTCATGAGGCAGGTAACTGTAAAAATGTTGGTATGATATCACCAATGTTCTTTTAAGATGAAGATTGTCTCTTATTGTTGTGTGATGAGATTCAAATAAAGTAATATGTTATTCTTCTCTTGTTATTGTCTCTCCATTATTTGGGAATATGAACGAGAAGATATGCAGTTGCTGTGGGAAAGCTGGGCTGCTGTTGATGTTTTATATGATATTCTCTTAAAGGACTGGAGCATGTCATCTGTGGAGAGGGAGCCCGAAGTGGAAAAGGAATAGGGTGAAGAGAATACATCATCCCCTGCTCCATCTTCAGCGGATCATACCGCTCCTGTCATGGCGGAAGCTGCGGCAGTAGAGCCTATCAGCGTGGAGAATGCAGCCGCAGTAGAGACCCGGGCTGAGGAGTCCACAGAGGATACCCCGATCCCAGGCGAGACACAAGTACAACAAGTGTTGCAGCAAACCACAATATTTCTGTTTGTGTCCCAGCGACAACTACAGACCTTGAGCTTGCAGAACCATCTAAAGAAAGAGTAGAACCCACAGATAGGCCAGTAGAAAGTGAAAAGGAGGAAATAGACCTAGCTACAGCAGGGGTACCAAGACTTTTTTGGCTTGCAAGCTACTTTTAAAATGACCCCTGTGCACGGTAGAGTTTATATTACAAGGCAGGGCTCCGCAATCTACCGGTAGATGGTAATACATCTGTTGGGCACTCCTGGTCTACATATAAAAGGGGAAAGGTGAGGTGGAAACCAAAGCTTTTGATAAACCGTCTTTAACCAGAAGTTATAAAAGCAGATCGGACCGTTCTAAGATTCTTTCTTGCCCCAGCCCTTCGGGGAATACTCTTGCAGCAGATATCACAACCTCAGATTCTGAAAATGGCAAGTTAGAAACATGAATATGCTAAAATAAAATCCCTTAATGTGAGGAGAATAAGGAGCCAGACCAGGAGGTCTCATTGTTTGTTTGCAGGAGTGCAATATAGACCACCACCCCAACTACAACCAGCTGCCAGAGGCCTGGAAATATAGGACTTCCTGCTGGTCAGGTGACAGTGAGAACCGGGCAACAAGGGTTGGAATACGTATTAAGGGACACAATGTAAAAAACACATCCTTTAATATCCTTTTCTGAATTAGTACCTGGTAGAGCTTTGCTGGCCACTCTCGACTACCAGGGGAAAGAGTTGGTAAATGTCTATGCTCCAGTATCAAAACAGGAATTGAGGATTTGTCTCCTGTGATCATAAGTGGTGATTTTTGAATTGCATCCTTCCAGGCGAGGCCAGATCCATGGGTAGTTCTACAAATTATGACTATAGAACCTGATGGAGGACTTACAATTACAAGATGTGTGGTTTAAATTACACCAAGGTGACTGGATACACCTGGGGCAGCACAGTTAGCAAATCAAGAATTGAATTTGTCTTCTGTGGTAGAAATCTGTGGTAAGATCATGTCACTGGGGAAAAAGAAGTTGTGTGTTTTAAAAAGCTTTGCAAAAAAATGCCCAGGACTGGATGGGCTGCTAGTGGGGCTTTTAATTAAAAATTAAAAATTATCTATGCTCTGTTTTGCAGGATTCGATCCAGAAAAATATGGTGCTGGCATAATGGAAAAAAGGTATTTTAACCCTAATGCCAAAAAAAGGGGACTTGTCTAGTCCTGAGAATTGGAGACCCGTCACATTACTTAATGTGGATTATAACATCTTTGCTAAATTATTGTATGTTGCATCAGAAAGAAGTTAGCAAAAGTTATACATCATGATCAAACTTGTATACCAAGATGTAGTGCTTGTGACAGCCAGAATCTTGTTAGAGATGTATTATTATGTACCAGCAGAGCAGGAGACAAAGGGTTGCCCCACTCTTGCTTGACTTTTAGAAGGCCTTTGTCAGGGTCTCACATGAATATCTGTGGCAGGTATTTAGAAAAATGAATGAAATTATAAATCAAATCTCCTTTATACAGGAATGCCTCAAGCCAAACCTTTCAGATTCTGGTCAACCTAAATTCAGGGGTAAAACAGGGGTGTCCATTGTCTCCCCGAGGGATGGGCAAGAATGCTTTTGGCAGTCTTGTGAAAATTTCCTTGAACTTCCAATGGTTCCTTGAAATTTCAGCAAACCGATTTCATGAAACTATCAGAAGATCCAGGAAATTAAAACAGGAGGATTCCCAGAGCGGCATTCAGCCCTCATGTCTCCCCATTCAAAACCTCCAGTGCTCTCTGATTAGCTGAGAAAAGCCAATCAGAGCACAAGAGGTTTTGAATAGAGGGATTTCTCCCTATTTAACCCCCCCTAACAGTAATCCCGAGTGTCACTCGGGGTGGAAAAAACATGCAAAAAGCGGTAACCCCGAGTCACACTCAGGGTAACTTTGTGGGCCCCCCTTACCTTAGCCCCGCGATCCAGCGGTGATCAGACGATCCTGCTGTGATGCCGGGGCACCTCTCCGTCGGGGGGCATGGCCAAGTGGGAAATTTAAAAGCAGATTACCGAGTAACCTGCTTTAAAAAACCCGACTGGGTCCCCGCTGCTCGCACCTGCAGTTAGATGCTGACTGCAGATGTGATCACCAATAGTAAATTCCGGGGGTGATGCTAGCGGCGATTTTCCGCTGGCATCACCCCCGGAATTTACTGCAGCTGCTCGCATCACCCGGAGATCAGCCAGCTTCAGGGGAGTGAGCAGGGCAGGGACATCCCCGCCCCATCACCCGGCAAGAAGTGATCTTCCAGGTGATGCGATGGAGTGATGGATTCTGGGGGCGGGAAAATTAAAAGCAGATTACTATGTAATCTGCTGTTAATTTTTTTTTTACAGTAAAAACACTACAAAACACATAACAAAAGTATAAAAGCACATTTTAGTCCACCAAGCATCATTGCCCAGTGCCCTATTTTACATTTTGCCCACTATTAGTCCTGACCTTGATCTGACCTTTTGATCACCTATAAATCACTTCGTGAATGTATCATTTCATCACTTTGTCTTTGACCTTGATGTTCCTGACTGATTGCTGGAGACCGCATGGCATCCAAACAGCATCTCGCCGGATAGTGGTTTGGAGTCCCTTGTGGAAACGAGTGATAGTGATTCAGGAAATTTGTCATCAGACAGCGAAAGTAAACTGAGGGATGTTTCTGAACCTGAGGTCAGTGCTGTGCGCACATGGTGTCCTATTGACCTTGATGTCGACCATCAAGGACTCCCTGTGTTCTTGGATAGAGAAACTCTACCCAAGAAACATTCAACCTGCATGCTCTTGCAGCCCTTAATAGTCCCTAAAATGAACCCGAATTCACCCGAAGTCATGCGGCTTGCGTTTATAAATAAATGCGGCCTTGGGAAAAATCAGAGGACTTTTCCCACGCTACATTCATTCATGAGCAGCCAGCTGAAGAGCCAGAGAAACTCCATCCAGGAACACATAGTACAGGACTGCAACAGTAATCAGGGGAGTGGAACTGACAGCTCCGTTCCCCTGATTGGTCTTGCAGGTCCCAAAAATTCGGTCTCGCCGGCTGAATTTACAAAGGCCGTTCTCGCATACATGTTTGGTAAGTGATAAGGGCCCAATTCTTTGTGAGACCGAATTAAATACATTCGCTCGCTCATCCCTAATCTCCCCAGCTTTTTGTCTATGCCTTGGAACCTTTACTCGCATGCATCCGTCAGGATAAGGTAATAAGGGGGCATTCCTCTTCCAGGGGGTCGCGTTAGCAAAATGTATGAATTCTATTTATTAGATTGTAAACAATTGGGTAAAGCGAAAGCTTGAAGTACTTGGTGCATCCTCATGTGGAATACTCTGCCATTGTAATAATAAAGGTAAATCGCTGTAATATGTCATAAACCGTGAATATCTTGTTGTTGTCGTTTGCCAAAAATTCTGTATACTTAACATATGAACTCTTATGGTTCTATCTACATATAATGTTTTATTTTTTCTCTGGTTGGCTTTGTTCTCCTATGATGGACTTTATTTTCTTTGGTTGCCCGAAAAGATGTTTTATGCTATTGCAAACTGTTTTGTTTTCTTTGGTATTTGTTATTCGGTAATACTTTTATTTTTGTGCATAAGATTTCTATTTTTCTAATAAAAATATGAAATATAAGAAAATGGAGAATTTCTCATGGTATTTACTGTTGTTGACCATTGCCTGTTCCTAACTCATGGATTATATGCCGCCTGGACTGACCTCTGCCTGTGACCCCGACTCTGTGCCTAATCCCTCTGTACCTCTCTTGGTGGACGGATCACCTGTGTATGACTTTGGCTTTATACTTTGCCTTGTAGTTCTTTTACCTGTGGGCTCCTGGTTCTCTGCCAGCCTATCCCCAGACACCATCCTTTGCACAGTAAGTCCTTGGGGCATCCAAGTGCTGGGAGACACAACCAGTGTCCCGAGCCTGAACGGGGGGCTTTCTAAAGTTGAAGGGTGCGGCAATAGCTTGTGGGACTGGTGTCTGGTACTGGTGCTAGACAAGGGCCTTATAGAGATTAAAAAGGAAGTGGTACAAGAAGTTTTGTGATTTCATCAATTTTTCCGGTGACTCCAGAATGAAATGGAGACTGAGCTGGATCAGCCTTCCCTACAACAGGTGACTACAATAGTAGTTATCATTAAATGACTACTCCACTCCCTTTTTCAAAAAACAATAAAAACTGACTTATTGTTCCATCAAATATTTACAATAAGGAATTATTAAACTTTCAATGAGTTCAGAAAAATCATCATATTGTTCTAAAACTGCATTTCAGGTCTCAAACTGCAGATATTCAATATTTCTGGCTATAATGAATTCATGACCCCCCCACAAACCCCATGTGGTTCCTCTTTCTGCTCCTTGTGCTTCCTCCTGCTGTGACTTGAGGCTGTCCCTCTCCATTTGTGCTTCCTCCTGCTACTTGTGGTTCTTTTTGCTGGTCCTTGTGGTTTTCCTATTCCCACTTAATGGTTTCTTTCTATACAGCCAGTGAAACATCTTCTTTCTTTCCTCCTTATATTTTTACATTTGAAAACCAGTTATATCTACAACAACAGGGCAAATGCGCTCCCTTATTCCCAAACTTGTCTCTGGGTGAATGGGAGAATCATCTATTCACCAGGGAATCAACATACCAATATCTGGATCAAATCTTTATGTGGAAACGATATATGAACACGATCCTGCTATTATGAACCAGAACAGAAACATTCCCTTCTTTGAAAGTCTACAGGTGAATCATTTTAAATTTAAACCCTTCCTGGACCTCGTATTGAAGAACGACCAACTTGGTACTATTACTTCTACACTATACCATAAGAAAACAGCAGGCAACACCTGCATGCGGAAAGTAGTCACCCCAAATCTCTCATTCACAATATCCCCTGTAGTCAATACCTCAGATTGAGAAGAAATTGCAAAAGCAATGAGGATTTCAAGACTGAAGCAAGAAAACTGCAAGAAAGACTCCTTTTACCAGGATACTCCAAGAACATATTACAGAAATCTGAGAGTTTATCGGCAACAATAGGGGAATCTTCTCTATAAAGACCAAGCTACTACAGACCAATCCCTCCCTACTACTATTACAACCTTCACTCAACATCACAGTACAATCCATAATATAATCCCAAAAAACTGGAATGTACTGCTATCGGATCCCAACATTAAAAAATCTATGTACTGAAAATCCCAGTCACTAAAAGATCATCTGGTTTCATGTCACTTTAGAGACCGATAATTAGAAATTGCTCCTAGGATTGCAACTTATGGAACTTTCACATGTGGACACTGTCATCAATGCCAATGGATACATGAAGCCCAAGCAATAATACTCCCAATGGGCAACCACATAGACCCAAACAACATATAAATTGTGCAACCCAAGGAGTAATTAATGTGCTGTAAAGAAACGCATATACGTGGGAACAAAGCATAACTATAACCCAAAAGTACTCACCTTCCTTGGCCTAGAACACCTGGCCCCCTAACCTCAGAGGTACAGACCACAGAACAAAAAACTTCTTCAAATTGAAACAAGATGGATTACAATCCTCCAAGCTATACACTCCCCAGAACTAAATAAATGCTAACATTCAAACCTTTCGTTTAGCCCTAAGAACCCAAACCCTATCATATAACTCCATTCATTCACTAACTGGAGATTTATCTAATTCCTACCCAACTAATAACGATTGATAATAATTTGCATACTTCCCAGCATACTGTACAAATATCAATACACCCTTTCAATAAGATTCACTGTATATAAAATACACACCACATAATTCAAATCTTGGACTAACATGTTTATATATAACCTTTATTATCAGTACCAATTGTATTCATGTTTTATGACATATATCAGATAATAATTATTTATCTGTCTGGATGTAATTCTACCATACTTTCATACACCGCGCTGATTACCCGTGTATTCTATAACTTAGTATAACGATTTGTATGCATTTACCTACTTTATCAATACCAATTGTAACTATTATTATCTATGTTTTATGCATGACCTATATCAGATAATTATCATCCATCTGGTTGATTTTCTACTGTATTTTATACATCGTGCCAATTAATGTTGATTGATCTATATGTATCTTACAAATCTGTGACCACACACCATAAGCAGATTTCTATGTATAACTGATTGTACTAAACCTTGTATTAGGTTCAATAACCGACACCATACATTATTGTACAAATCTCATATATACATGCTGCAATGCTACATACATACTGCAGACATTCACACATCCTTTCAGTTTAATAACACTACAAGCAATTAAGTTTCACCCTCATTGTCATATTGATCTATTTCCCAACATTCCATACATTTCAGCAATTCTTTATACACTATTTCACACAACTCACACGTTTTGTGTCCTTCTCTCATAGAGCCAAGCATTTGATTTGCAGCTTTACAAATCAACGTTCATCATGACATAAAGCTCAGGCCGGGCATACTGGGGACCCTGAAATGTCAGGGGTACACCCTCCCCCCATTGGTCCAGCACTCTGTCCATCATCACGGAATCCTAGGAGCTATACCTCTCCCTCCCTCATCCATGGACTTATCTCCATCTGACAGCTCACATTCACCCTGTCATTCCCTACAGTGTAATCATTCCTCCTTTCCATAGGCATACATTTACAGACCAGGAAACAATTGTATTTTATATCACATTCTAACCCAAGACATCATCGGTAGGTAAGACTACCCTTCCCAATAAGTTTATTATCAGATATTTATTACTTGAATATTATCCAATTTTCATATATATATAAATTAGACAATTAAACCGTTACCAGCAGCAACATTTCTCCTTATCTGTGACATCTCCACCTCGCTCGGGCTTAGTCTACACGTACGTTTCCCAGCGTTTAACCCCAGGCTTTTAAAGCCCATGTCTGAAATCCTCGTGTATTGCAAAGGGTTAATCTACGCCGGGACGTTTCCTTCAGGCAGGTTCATGAGCTTTATCCTAATTGTTGCTTTAAAAAATGAAAGCACTGTGTTAAAGCTGGAAAACGCCCCAAAACGCAGGTAAGGGTTTCCATTGATTTCAATGGAACGTTTCCTGTGGTTTCCTCCATTTTCCAGTGTTTCTAAGCACTTAATATGCAAATTAGTTACAAACGTGGAAAAACGCGAGAAAACACAGTATAGGCAAGCTTTAAAACGCTGATAAAAGTGCATATAAACACATATAGACGCAATAGGAAGAGTTACATGTATTTTTAAAAACGTCCGTGTAGACTAAGCCTTAGACAAGTCAACCTTATTTATGTCTATTCTAATATCCTTCAACAACAATACTACATTTACCTTCATTTATCAAGTTATTCCTCTACCTCTACACACACAGGTTACTTCAATATATACATACATACCCTACCTATTCAATTCACTTTTTGTATATATGAATACATTTTTTGTACCTAGCTTATCTCACCACCTTGAAATATTTATACATCATGATATACCCCAATATGATATCATATATTATGCTACACACTAAAATCTCTATATACATGTTTTTATGTTATGTTTCAATCTGTATCCACACAAATATATATACATAAGCTATATTGTTCTAATATAATGACGTTTAGCCTTTATCTCTCTCTCTCTCTCTCTCTCTCTCTCTCTCTCTCTCTCTCTCTATATATATATAAGCATTGTCAATGTATACTACACTCCAAGGAATGATATATTCATTTCTTGTAATTTGTATTTTGTATATACAATATATTACACTTCTTATTAACCCCTGAGGAAGCCCCGTGGTGAAACGCATCGGGTAACAAGACGTTTTTCATGTACATCTTCTTTCTAGCTTAGAACACAACTCTTCAGTTTAGCCAATCACAAACTCATGAATTCACAATGGGGAATGATCCTTTGTGATGTAACACACTATTGTACTAATGTATGACACCACAATGGTAAACTGCTTTATAAGGTAGGTGGGGGAGGAGCTGTGGGGGAGGGATTTGTGTATCAGGTAGGTAGGTGGGGGAGGAGCTGTGGAGGGGTTTGTGTATCAGGTAGGTAGGTGGGGGAGGAGCTGTGGAGGGGTTTGTGTATCAGGTAGGTAGGTGAGAAGGATGTGTATTGGGTAGGTGGGTAGGTACTTGGAAAGGCTGCGTAGGGTGTTACTGGAATACCAGAGAGGAGGAGGTTCTGACCTTGTGATTACATTGCTGCCTGGACAGACATTTTGCCGGTGACCCCAACTCTGCTTTGTCTTTTCCCTTCTTCTGGTAGACGGTTTATCTGTGTATGACCTCTGGCTCTGTATTCTGGACTTGCTGGAATCCTGGTATTTTATTATCTGTGGCCTCCTGGTCCTATGTTAGTCCTTCCCCAGATGCTATTCCTTGCTCCCAGATGTTCTGGGGGCAACCAAGTACTGGGGCAACGTATTTAGCATCCAGAGGCTGAAAGAGGGCTTGCTATAGGTGAAGTGTGGCATTAGAATGGGGGGCTGGTGCATGGAGTGCACTGTTACTGGACCAAGGCCTTACACTTACATTACAGCCAAGTAGAAACAACCACAACCACAAGTCCAACCACAAGAGAAGTAAACATCCCAGATAAAACCCTATAGATGTCACGCTTGGGGAGACAGGACCACTAGGGGGCACTACGGCTGCACAGACGTGATGTGAGCCCTGAGAAGGGCCAAGGCGCAGAGTCTAAGCACTAACCAGGTCTTCTCCGGAGCCTCTGATGGTGAGGATAGTGTCCTGCTGGTTACTGCCAGGTTGTGGTCCTTGGGCACACCAGGGTTGGGCAGGAAAATACATGATACCAAATCACTAAGCAGAAGAACTGTCAAGGAAGGGCGGGGTCAAGGCAGGCAGCAAGCAGGAGAGGTCAGGTCACTAGCCAATGGTCAAATACCAGGGATCCAGGGGACAGACACCAGTGACACAGGGGCCACTAAAGACACTGCAGGCACAGGTGACACAGGAATATCCACAGACAGGAACACTGGAACAGCACAGGGAATAGCCTGCAAACAAGGGACCGGACAACGAAAGGTTAGCATGGGAGCTGGGCAGGGAAAGCACTGAATTAAGCAACAGGTGTACAGGAACTAGCACAACAGAACTAGGGGCTCGGCACTAGTGGAGACACATTGCACAAACACTGACTGCTGTGTCTGAGATAGCTAAATACCCAGGGAGGGTTAAGAGTAGTGTTGGTGTTCGATTTCGTGTAGTCCGTATACTCGACCCGAATTTGGCTCTTCAAAGACTAGACTAAAATGAGATTTAACAACAAAAATTCTGTGCACGTGACAGAGTAAGAGATACTTGCAGGGCATCATCCCATTGAGTGCAGCCGAGTCCGCAATAATTGAGAAGGGTGTGCTATCCCCAGGGCACTACACGTTATTTAACCTATAGTGCCCTGGGGATCGTAGTGGAACCACAGAGTTCATCTGCAGTTCAGTTCCCACAATCATGTGACACAGCTGTGACTGCAGTTGATCCCCGGGGCACTAGAAGTTAATTAACCTGTAGTGCCCCAGGGATTACACACTGAGCTAATCAATGATTGCAGCCAAAGCTGCAATCATTAGGAAGTGTGTGCGATCTCCAGGGCACTACACGTTAATTAACTTCTGGTGCCCCGGGATCATAGTGGAACTTTGTGGTCACAGCTGTGACTGCAGGCAATCCCCGGGCCCTAGAGGTTGACTGGGGATAAGTTTCCCCATTCATCACATCTAGTGCCTTGTGTTGTTGGACGGAGAAACTCTATCCAAGAACACATACATAGTTACATAGTATGTTAGGTCCAAAAAAGACATAAGTCCATCAACTTCAACCGCTAGGGAAATAAACATATCCCAGATATAAAACCCTATAAGACATAGTTGGTCAAGAGGAAGGAAAAAAAAAAAAACTGGTACAATTTGCTTCAACAGGAGAAAAAAAATTCCTTCCTGATTTCATGAGGCAATCGGATGTTCCCTGGATTAGCAGTCACTGGTATTTTTACTTTAAATCCTTAATCCCCAGTTATATTCTGTGCTTCTAGAAATCATCCAGCTTTTTCTTAAAGCAATCTATAGTAGTTGCTAAAACTACTTCCTGAGGGAGCCGATTCCACATTTTCACACACCTTACAGTGAAGAATCCCTTCCTTATCTGGAGCTTAAACTTCTTTTCCTCCACACGCAAAGAGCGCCCCCTTGTGCTTTGTAATGATCTCAAAGTGAATAATTGGGAGAGAGTTCTCTATACGGACCATTTATATATTTATACAGGTTGATCTTATCCCCCTTATACGTCTCTTCTCAAGGGAGAATAGATTCAGTTCAGCTAATCTCTCCTCATAGCGGAGCTCCCCCATTCCTTTTATTAGTTTAGTTGCCCTTCTCTGCACTCTCTCCAATCCCACAATGTCCTTTTTGTGAACTGGTGCCCAAAACTGGACAGCATATTCCAGATGTGGCTCCTCTATGTGGCTCTTTATCAAACTCTCTAAGACCTTTGCAACTATGGACATAAAATGTCCTGTTTGTGAACTGGTGCCCAAACCTGGACTGCATATTCCAGATGTGGTGTGACCAATGCTTTGTACAGGGGCAGGATTATGTCTTCATTTAGCTTTGTCTCCTATATTGGTTGTGGATTTTTGTTTCTGTGTTTTTGATTCATTTCAATGATGACGAAAAAATGATTTCAACTGTAAACTTTTTCCTATGTGTAGGTTGGAAACATTGATGTTTGATTAACTGACTGTTGTGTGTGTGAATTATTGAGGTGTCCTCTGCTCTGCTCACCCACTAAGACTTTTTTGTAAGAATTCTGTCTCTTCTACTTCTTATGCAGCCATCCTCATCCTCCCCACTGATCTCTGATAATCAGAACTGACATGACAAGCGCTGTCATCTACGCTGACCTGAAACTCACCGACAATTTACCAATGGAAACCCAACATGGCGGTAAGATATGATAAATATTTCTTAGGTTCTCCTTCTTTGTGTCCTCAGAGATCCAGAAGAAAGATTCCGATTGGAGCTCAATGTATAATATAAAATGAAGATGTATATCCAATGCTAATGGAAATCAATTCTGGATCAAAATTATATAAAAAGGGAAAGAAATCTCTGCATAGATAAAATAATAAGGGGAGATTATCTCCATAGAAAGACATCTGGGTAATTTCACGTGTCTGGATTCTGGGCTATAGCTGGCCATATTCCTACTCTGTATTTGGCTGCATTTTGGTGAATAGTTGGCTGTATTCTGATTCAGAATAATTGGAGTTCAGATCCTTGGACTCCACACATCTTAGATATAGAATTGTAAAGGAAAACAAAAGGCACCAAAACGTGACATCCAGTCCACTTAGAATCAGAATTTCTATGCAGTTGGATGTAATATTAGATTGGATGAAGCAGATTCCGGATTCATTCCGGATTCATTTGTTCTCAGCTTTTCATTTATACTTCATTCAGTGGACCCCAGTGATGTATTTGGGCTGCTTCATGGTGTTTGTCTTTATATTTACGTTGTATAAAGTAATGACCTCCCATATAATGTGTATATATAGAAATGCCAATCATTCATACACAGACGGTGAGCTTAATGTAACTGTTACACCGAGGAACACAAGAGTTAATAATAATAATAATAAACAGAATTTATATAACGCCAACAAATTACGCAGAGCTGTACATTATATAGGGGTTGCAAATGACAGACTAATATAGACAGTGATACAGGGAGGACCCTGCCTCGAAGAGCTTACAATCTAGTAGGTTGGGGAACTACCTCACAAAGGGATGGGAGATATGTAGTGGTGGGAAGTAGTGATGGTCTCAAAAGGCAGAAGAAGACGGGTAGGCAAGTTTGAAATAATGGGTTTTGTGTGCTATTTTATATGAGCAGAAAGTAGGAGCAAGCCGAATAGGACGAGGAGACCATTCCAGAGAGTGGGGGCAGCTCTAGAGAAGTCTTGTATCCGTGCGTGTGATGAGGTTATGAGTGAGGAAGTCATTAGTAGGTCATTGTGCAACATTAAAATCACCAAGGATTAGGGTGGGCAGGTCATGGGAAAGAATGTGTGGGAGCCAGCATGCAAAGTTATCCACAAATTGTGATACTGGGCCAGTGGGGCGGTAGACAACAGCAACAATGAGGGGTAAGGGGCTGAAGAGTCGGACAGAGTGGACTTCAAATGAGGTGAAAAATAGAGAGGGTGGGGAAGGAAGGACTCTGTATGTACAGTTAGGTGAGAGAAGGAGACCCACACCACCCCCTACTTTGTTGCCAGGTCTGGGGGTATGTGTAAAGTGCAGGCCTCCATAGGAGAGAGCAGCAGAGGCAAAGGAGGAAAGCCAAGTTTCAGTGAGAGCCAGAAATGACCCCAGTTTTTTGCTATCACATCCAGTTTTTACGATACAGGGTACCCTCCATTTTTGTCAAACAAAATAGAAAGTATTTTGAAAATATAATGAAATAATAATTTGAATGTACTGTTTATTTAAATTTCATACAAAGGATTTATTGTTACTCTGAGATTTTGTTTTTCAGTAAAACATTTGAAAATTAATGGGGTAGGCAGTTAGAGTAAATTTTAGGCTTATAGCGTTTCCTGGAGTGTTCAGTGTTAGGACAATCCCGCCGGATGCTCCATGAATAGTCAGCCATCATATGTACATCCCATCCACCCTGATACCGTCCTTCCATGACCTTCAGATCTTGGGGGAATCATTCACCTTGCTCATCACTAACTGCACCAAGGTTTTCCGGGAAGTTAGAAAGATGGCTATGCAGAAAATGCACCTTGATGCTCATATTGCAACCAAGCATTATGTAGCTCTCCTTTCAGGACAATTTCTGTGTAATTATTTGCTTGTGTGTTTCAAAGAAAGTCCTTGACAATGGCTGTGAATGATAACCAAACATTCTTTTCCACTTCTGACATTGTCCTGATGAAATGTTCATCTTTGATGAGATGCCGAATCTGTGGACCATCAAACACACCGACCTTTGAGTTTTCAAATGACCGGCTAGGAAATGCCAAAATGAGGAACTTGGAACATTCTCCTTAAATTGGCAAAGCTTTAACCAACTGCTTCATCAGACCCAGTTCCATGTGCAGAGGTAGGAATATAATATTCTATCATTAAGTGGCTCATGTAGAATGTTTGGATCTCCTGGTGTTAGGGCAGATCTTGGAGGCCAATTCCTTTCCACCCAATGCCTCTCACGAGCTCTGCTGTCCCACATGCACAGATAACAGGGATACTTGGTGTATCCGCATTGCTGGCCAAGAAGGAAGCATAACATTTTAAGGTCCACACAGATGACCCAATTGTGTTGGTGATATTGCAACAACTCAATGAATCTCTTTATGTCTATTCTTCAAAAAGAGAAACTGAATGGCCAATTGGGACTGACCAGAGGCCACACACTGCTACTGCTCTCGCTGACCCATGCTTCATCTCTGGTCCTTTATCCTTTTGCCTAATGTCACTGCACTACTTCTCCACAACTTGCAGCTGTGTAAATTCAATAGGGGTGCGTACATTAAATAGCAACGCACTTTCCTGCTGTTTTGATGGCAGAGACTGTTGCTAGTGGGTTGAGTTCACCCTTTCTCAATGTCCTAATATTTGTGCTGCCTTCTGGACACTGTCTATCATTGAAAAAATCCTATTTGCCTGCTGTAATTTTGCTGCCATTTTCTGGAAAACCACAAGGTCTATTGGAGCTTTTGTGTGTTTCCCTTGTTGCCACTGTTCTCCTACACTTACCTAGCACATTTGGTGGTTCTAACATGTATAGGGGTTTGCTATTAATGTTTAATGACGGCCCATTAACTTTAATGAACCTGGGTGATTCAGCAAACCTTGGATGGTTTTCTTAAAAAAGTAATTTGCTAATTGTTAGCAAATGGTTTCAATCCTAGACCAGATCCATTCCAGGTTTGCTGGATAACCCAGGTTCATTTTCCAGCGTTGGAGAGATTTATTAAATCAGGGCCATAGAATCAGCACTAATACCTCCAACTATAGAAGTCCTCTGTAGACCTCATATATCTATCTGCTCTGTCAATATCTCTGAGATATGGAGACAGCTTTATTCTGGATGGTTTGTTATTCTCATAGAAGCGTCAGTATTCGGCCATTTGGTCTACAGATATACGGACATGGGATTGATGTCACCTTAGGTGCTATGTCTCTTCTTTAGTATTTTAGACTCTTCTTTTTTTTACTTTAGTTCTGACACAAGCTGGTCATAGAGAAAGTTTTACATATTAGCCAAACTTCTTCTACCGGAACAATAAATGAATAACAAGCAGCACAAGGTCCAAACCTACAGCAGTTCTGCTTTTCCCTCCTTTACCCCAATGTTGGGTCCTTATGAACAGGGAATGTCCATCACATTCTCATAGTGAGATTGCCCGGCCCCTTCACCTCCTAAACAGTCCTATTGGCCAGAGAGGCAGCCTGTCATAGTGATGAGCCAATTGCAGCAGCAGGAGTGTTGGAGATTTGCTTGTTCAGATCAGTCCAGGGTATAGAAGAGACCAGAGAGCTGCTGTAGGTAAGTACACCATGAAGTCTGTTCTGTATACCTGCTTGCTGCTTATTTATTGACACAATCACAATCAATTTTGTTTTTCCGAGTGGGCACTTTCCCTTCTGCAGCTGCATAACTGTCATCACTTTTTGCTTCTTCTTTTTCACAGATCAGAAACTTTGGGTTCACCAATTAATGTAATCTACTTCCTCTATTGTTTGTAATGTCTGTGCTCACAATACCGTTTCTCTTTATAATGGAAGTTCCACTCATACTCGTCATCTTTAGTCTAGTTGTAAATTTCCAATCTTGTGCAATCTGTAAGGATCAGCTTAGCACCACCGTATGGCCTGAATACAACAGAATTGACTTCAATAGCTAACAAAGTCACCAGATAAATAATCCTATAAATTGGTATCACCAGATCCTCGTCCATAGTACCAAACCCAAAGCCACGTACAGCGCCTCAGTACTGAGGGAGGTGGCGCCTCTGTTTAGTTTTGTAGATTTGGTTGATGTGGTGAAGGGTTTACAAACCCCAATCAGTTTTTCATCACCTTCAAAGTTGTGCCAATGACATCTAAGACCAGATTTCTTTTACTTTCCATTGTCCATATGGATAATGAATGAAGGATAATTCACCCAATAGGACAGATGGAACTGATGGGGGTTTAAAATCTGAAAAGCACTATTTTATTATCTAGCTTAACCTCCTGGTGGGTCCAGAGTCGGCTCCGCAGTGCTGTAGGTGGGTTGATATTTGGAGGGTGTCAGGAGTTGGTGGTATCCCTGGTATGGAATCTTGCAGCGGGCACCAGGGACAAAATGATTGGAAAAGAACCCTTGGAAAGAACACAGATCAGATTATGGGGGTAACACTGGGACTGAATTGTTATTAGTGACAGTTTTGGGCATTGAAGCAAGCTGCTTCTGAGCTCTGCCATCTGAAGGATACTCATGGTAGAGGGTCATATACAATATTTCACATTTACTAGATTATTATTATCATTTCACATCCCCAACTGGTATTTGTTGTGTAGGTGAAAAGCACCTACAGTATATTTAGTTGTGTAATTCTATTGGATATTACAACCCATATGGACTGGCCAATGAGAGGGCAGATATTTATAATGCCCCGTTTTTACTTTCTCTGTTTTTTCAGCAGAAGTGCCACTATTGGCTCCGGCTGCATTGAGATTCAGTGATTGATCCCAGTTATGGGGACTCCTCCAATCATGGCAAATGATCCCCAGTGTATAAAAGGTGTTGCATTCACCATGTGGGATTTTCTACAGCATTTGACTTCCTCTGACACACCTCCAGTGACTTTACATCTATGTTTTAGGCTTGGCCCTGGAGGATCACGAGGACGGAGATAGTATGTATAAGAATGTCACCGATGTGCAGCTAACTACAGGGAGATCACCTCCAGCGCCTCCCTCACCTGTTATGCAGAGAGGCCGTCAGCTGATGGCAGGTGAGGAGCAGCTTTTTTTGTACTTTTATGATAAGTCAATGAAAAAGACATATAACCCTCCAGTATGTGAACACCTGAAATGGACCTAATCCAAGCAATGGATGATTTGAGGTGTCTCTCTATCTGCTGCTGAAAATTACAATACAATGCCTACAGTTTGCCTTGAATCCCTCCTGCAGAGTAGAAGTATACTCCCAGTTATGTGACATTGCTTGGAATCTCCTGTTCCTATCTACAGACTGAGAAAATAGAAGACATATTCTGTCCTTTTTTTCCTCTGTTATTTCTACTCAAATTGGAGTGTGTCCCCAAGCACTTTAGTAGGTGACACCATTCCTGTGGTACTCATCCTGCTGAGTCTATAGGAGACAAAGCTGTAACTGAGGACCTGCGGTACAAGGATCTCCCTGATTCTACTCCATTCGTTCCACCTCTCCTGTTACACTAAGATCACCTCCACTACCAGTCATCAGATCTAAAGACATTGGGAAGATTCAAATCAGATAGAAAACCTTTTACTTCTATCCAGATGGCTTCTTCAACAATAAGACACAGCACAAAGAACAGTCTGCCCATTCTCCACCCAACCCTGTATCCCTGCCACTTACAATGATCTAACCCCTAAAGTGAGGCCTTATTAGTTGTGTCTCCTTACCCGAAGGATCCTGTGGTGGCTTCCCGCTGCCAGTCTTTTGGGGTCCCTCACCAGTTTCTGCCACACTTGGCACTGTGTGAACCCTGATGTGCCCTGACAGGTATAGCGGGGGTACGTGCACATCTCAGCCTAAATAATGGCATCTACTTAGCATTTAGAACTCTCCATAACATGGATGGTATCCTGACCTCCTCCTGGTTACCGATGCCCATTTATCTGCCGCTTGCCCTGACCTTCTACCTGAATATAGATGCCACCTTGCCTGTGGTTCGTTTCATGACCACGCCTGATTCGCTAGCTGTCTCAAGACAAAAGCCAACCTCCTCTGGCCCACTCCCTGATGGGATGACCTTGGGGCCATGACCTGGTGGCACCTTATAGCCAATTGTCACCCCTAGTGGGTTCCCTGGCAAGCCCAGGTGTTGCTTAGATTTAGTAGGATCTCATTTTACCTGCCAGTCAGGGGATTTTAACAAGCTGCCTGTGTGTGAAGGATAATGATATTTCTTATTAGTTTATACTGACTGTAACCAAAAACCTTCTGACAGCTCCAATCATTTCAATGGCTCTGTGTTGAGCCTTTGATGTAAATTATTGGTGATACCACCTAACCCCATGCAGAATTACACAAAGTTTTCTATATATTGCTGCATTATTATGTCCACCACAATGAGAGAGATGGACTGTGAGATTTGGAGGAGACTCATACCACACCTCTTGATTTCTGGTGACATTCACGTCATGGTGTGTGAATATATTTTGCCATTTTTGTGTCTCAGGCCTCCAGAATTGTTTTATATACCTTCCCCTGGTCTTCCTGTTGCTGTGTCTGATTCTGTCTGTGGCTGTGATTAGCATAACAGTGAAATGTAAGTAATTCTGCAAATTGTGAAGGTGAAATTTCCTCATCTTCAACCCAATCAGAAGAATCCCCTAAGCTAATAATAGATCTGCTGTATAAAAGTCAAAATCGTTTTTTCTCAAACCCCATACAAACAGTACGCTATATTTTCCCAATAACTGTTCTGTAATTTTTAAACTGATTTCTTGTTGGTTTGTTGGAGTTCTTGAGTACTTTGTCTTCTGGAGTTCTTGAGTACTTTGTCTTCTTCACATGTTGTAGATGTTCAGATGTCCAGAGATTTCCAGGAGTTGATGACCAACCACCAGGAAATGCGCAGCAGCCTGAGGGTTAGAGAATACTTTCTGGAATCATCCAGGAGAGAATGAGCGACCACCAAGGATGAGTTGGACAAGACTCATCAGGAGCTGAAGAAAGTGGTACAGAACTGTATGGACCTCAACAGAACTCTGACAGGGAGCCCCAAGAACCAACAGGATCACTTGGAGTCTGTGAACAAAGATCTGACAGATACAAAGAGTGAGCTAGAAGATACTAATATGAAGCTTGAGATGGTGAAATGGGCTAAAGCTGATCTGGATCAATCTCTGCAACAGTGCCAGGGGGATGAAGAGAAGTGCAGAGACAATAGTAAAGGTATTCATTCAAATTCTGTGTGTACTGTCCAACTGTCCTTCCTTTCTCATTATATTCCATATAGAGTAACATGGAATGTGGTTATAATACACTGGTATAAGCCCTCGTATATTTTGGTGTCTCTCCTGCATAGTGGGGGGCTTGGGCTCAGGATGGGGCAGAGATAAACCTTCCATGGTATTGTAGTGATGATCAGCACATCCATGCCAATAACATCCATTCTGTATTAATATTAATACAAACACAGCATACAACTAGACAATACAAATGTGTTTTTACTGAAATAACATGGATGTGCTGCTCATAGCCAATATCTGGCTTAATCCATGATGGAGCACTCAGGTCATGCACCCCACTGCAAGGTCCACAGAAAGTGAATAGAACTGGGAGCTGGCACTTCCATTTCTAAATTTGTTATGATTGACCTGAATCCGATGTGGCAGAGCTGCTTAGCATTTATTGCAAGTGTTCTCGGAGTATCATTTATTTTGTATGTCCCTATAAGTGTGTTTGGATTCCATATACATTGGTGGATTTACTGCTGGATTATCTATGATGGAAACACCTTTCTATGTTATTAACTAACTAGGTAAGTTACTAATTAACTGAAATATCGAGATCTGTGGCTGGACCCTGGCTAGACTGTGAAATATCAAATTATAAATGCCAACAGAATACAATATCTCCATTTATGTGAACTCACATTGACATTATTTTAGCTGGGGACATAAAGCTCCAATAATTATTCTGATTACTGAGACTCTGTATCAGATTCTTGGTGGGTTAGGACAAGACGGGCACAGGTGGCAAAGAAGGAGAACAGAACATTGGTATTGGGTTTAGAACGGTTACCTGATCCAACAGAAGCCAATAATAAAGAGACCCCTTACCAATGTATGGACATCACATCAGCGTCTAAAATAAACTTTATTCTAAATCACCTCCCCACCTATTTAAGGTTACAAATCTGAGGATTCAAATCCCATGAAGAATCTATTTTTAAATATATTGCCCATCAATTCAGCCATTTTTTCACTCAGATCTATGCAGAAGGGATAACATTTACTTTAATGACTGCTGTGCTTTTTGGAAATGTAGCCACCAGGTAACAGAATGAGCCTTAGTATTCTAATACATTGAAGAAAGCCGTGCACAGGGAATGCAATGCTTCCAAAGGACTAAATAGCTGATTGGCAAAGAATGTAAAAATATTCTGCAAAGAGTCCATAAAATGAGCCCTTCAACTTCAACTTTTGGGCATTGCTTTTTAGAATTATATTCATTTCCTATCCCCTATTTAATGTACAGCGCTGCGTAATATGTTGGCTCTATATAAATCCTGTTTATTATTATTAATATTAATAATAATAATAATAATAATATTATTTCACAGTAAATGAGATTCTGTGACACATCGCCTGCTAGGAAATTCCCTGAAGAAAGTATTTTCCTTTTTCTTGTACAATTGTGTAGCCACTGCTTCTTTTTTCCATTGTTTGCAGATGTTTGTCCAGAAGGATGGGTTCTCTTTAAAAAGAAATGTCTCTGGTTTTCAGAGGAAGAAGAAGAAACTTGGGATGTCAGTAATAAGGATTGTTTAAACAGAGACTCCAACCTCACCATTGTGCAAGATTCAGACTGGGAACTAAAGGTAAAGAATTCCATCATACAGAATGGTGTCCGGAGTGTCACATATTCAGGACCAAAAACATCTCCAGACCTTCAAATCAGACCAAAGCTGAAATAGTTACACATGGTTCTATATATGAATCTGAATTTACTGTCTATGGCTGAGCTATGGGATACAGAATGATGAGATCGGCATATTTCTGTATTGTGCTGGAAATGTTGGCTATGGATTCCCAAAGATTGGAGATCTGCTCATCCAAACAGCACAGAGCAATGGTGACCATCTGACCATCTCTGACTGTTCTGGATATTTCCATTCTCACATATTGATCAGGCGATTGTCCAATATTAGAAATTGATCATCTGGAATTCTTTGAATGTCCACCAATAATCCCCTCAGACAGTCGGAAGCCGTACAATGTTTTACAATCAGAAAATAAATTTGCTTGCATCTAACTTTTTCTGTGCTTTAATTTTCAAGAATTTCATAACGGGGAAACAAGGAGATTTCTGGGTTGGTAAGGAATGGAATAGAAAGGAAGAAAATTGGGAAAGGCCAAAAAGCTATTCAAAGAAAAGCAGGAATGACACAAACATTGATTGCAGAGGTTTCATTGTATTCTGCTTTCCAAGTGAATCGATCCATAATCTTTATATTTGTCATTATTAGATATCAGAGGCCATAATTCCAATAGTAAAAATCCCAGTGTCAGCCCCGTAATATGGATTTTGTCATTATTTATTGTGTGTCATGAGTCTGTGTTCTCTGGATGTAAAGACATGACAATGGTCTTATTATTATATATTATATTACTATACTATACTAATACTATACTATTATCGGCTCCCTTGTTTGTTATATAACATTCTTTAGCCATATATTTAAATTTTTTGGCTTTTCTTTATAATTAAAGCTTTTGGAAAATCAGTAATGGAAGAGTGGAATATTCCTCCTCCTACTTCTCCTGCAGATGGATCTATGAGAAAAATATTCTACTAATTTAGTTCAGTGAATCTAAGTGAATCTAAGTTCAGTGAAAGATCCGTCCTATACAAAAGCCTGAAATCCCCCCCGATTATGTGACCCCAATCCAGGGAGACCTGATAATTCAGCTTCAGGAATGTGATCGGTCAGAGGAAGGGTAACTGACCATGTGATGTCATTCCTCATCTGACGTGCACTTACCGTATAGTTGGGTAGATTTCATTTCTATTTGTAAAAACTGGTGATCAGGCAGGTTTATATTGCAGAAAGAGACTGTCACGAATGACAGGGAGGGGAGGGTAACAGGAAGGTGTATAAACTACTAGGCCTCAAATACCTAGGGAAAAGGGAATGGTCACCCCTTGCAAAACCCTAATCCAGCCCTGACTCCTAACCATATGAGCATCCCCTGAAGGTAGGGATACTCATACCCAGGAACCTAGGCCCTGCTAGCCCTGCACAGCCCTAGCAGTAGGGTCCGGATTGAGACTGCTGGTCCCTTCCCCTATGAAGGACCCAGTGTCTCCCTGAGGCCTAATAAACAACAAATACCTAAACAAAACACCAATACACCAAAAGAACCGCAACTTATCTTATAAGCAGAAATCAACAGGAACTCAGAATGGCAGGACACTCCAGCTATTCACATCCCAGTAGTGAATATTAACCGCACAGCATGAAGTGTGAGGCCAGACTAAATGGAGGAGCAGTAATGACCACCAGCTGCAGCTAGTCTGACAGATCCTCAAACTTCAGTCACAGAAGGGACCGTGACAGAGACAGACATTGACCCTTCTGCAATAACTGCTCCAACACACCTGCCCCCCCCCACCCCCATCCGACAAATTCTGCTGAGCTGCTCAGCAATCCCTTCCCTTGCACGTGCCGGTAACGCAGTAACAACATCCAGTTCCAGCCAATCAAGATGACCAAACATTTCATGAAGAGGATGATGAAGAAGGAAAGGGAAAAGATGGGTATCACAGGTTTAGTTCTGCTTTAATAGAAGGCCTAGCTGATATGGAGCAAGGAAAACACTCTCAGGGCCCAGAAGGGCCAATTTCCCTAACTCAATTCCATTTATAAATTATTATGAAAATGTTATTCTTGCTTTGGGTATTGAGTTATGAAATATTTTGTGATTAGGCTAATTAGGCTTTGCTGCACTTTATCACAATGTCTGTGTAACACAGGAGACATGCTTACAGGAGGATTTGTGACTTATCAGTATAGTGGACTGCAGATCATAGATCTGGCTATGCTTTGTGTATGGGGTGTCAGCATCACAAGAATGAAAAAATATTATAGCCAGTAACTGGTCCCATGTGTCACCCCAGATGAATTTATATAAAAATATTATATTAAAGATTTTTGGAAGAATTCACATTGGAAATACACAAGGAGATACAATGAATAAAATATAAGAATGTGCACACAATACAGCCATAGAGGAATACACTGATCTAGCAAAGGAAGATCTGGAGCATATTATATTACCTGGCCAGAATAATACCCCATTAGTATTTCACACATAGTACGTTGTATAACATTTTGTAGAGAAACTTCATGAATTTAGCCAGCTTAGTTTTGTCATTCGGAACAAGAGAAATGTGAATTTATATTTGTTTCTGCTCCGGCTGCGGTTGGTCGGTGTAGGGAGGCCGGTAGATGGGATGCCATCATATCACAAAGTGCTGCATTCCTTACACTGAGTGCTATTGGGGCCCCTGTTACAAATACAGATTGTAGACAATTCCAAACATTCTTCAAATCATTTTATTACATTCAGTCCATGCAAAGCCTAATAATAGAATATCATGACAAAATTCATTGTAATGGTCTAATAAACCTCTCACAGAATATAATATATATAATGGCTGCACTCTGTGGTCCCTCCAGGACCTTTCCTTGTCCCTGAGTACAGAGAACTCATTGATGGTGGGGAAAAGAATATTGGGGGCAGGAGGGAAACGTGTTGGTTGGCCGAAGTGGCAGCAAACCTGGCCAGGGGGCTAAGGGCAGTGTGTGTTGGTGCAGCGTCCTGTAGAGTCATTCGGAAAGTTGGGGTTGCAAACTGGCCAGACTGGCATCGATCTGCTTCCATGATTGGCTAGGAATGGCAGAGGAAACGTTCAGGAATCAGGTATTATGTGTGATAGAATATGGGGGTCTGGCAAGGAAGGGGGGAGGGGTGATTGGAAAAACCCAGCATTGACTTCTAATAACAAATCTCACCACGTCTATATATAGCTTTATGTCTCCTAATTATCATTTTATAGAATATTATATGTAGATGACAAGTCTGATTCAGTGGCACATTCCCTTATTTCCCATGTTGCCCATTGTCAGGCTTTGTGTCACATGCAGAGGTCAGAGCGCTCTGTGTCCTCTCTAGATGTGAAAACGATATCACCAATTTATTTTGTTCTTTTATGATGAAGATTGTCTCCTATTGCTGTGTGATGAGATTCTAATAAAAGGATATTTTATTCTTCTCTTGTTATTGTCTCTTTATCATCTTGGATGCACCGTGTGTGCTGGATTAGTATACAATACCTCTGCACAATGAATTTAATTACAAATAACTATAAACGTGTTCCCAATGATTGAACAGAATGAATATGAAGCTGTGTGTCAGTGCAGTGGTACAGAGTAATAGTGTTGGTTGAATAGCTCACTATTCGTTTCGACCGCTATTCGGCCGAATAATGCATAATTATTCGGGTGATCGAACGTCGAATTCGAACTCCATTAAAGTCAATAGAGGAAAAATTTGGGTTGATATTCGGGACAGTAGAGAGCTTCTACAGCCTATAAATACTTTAAAAAGACATGTCAAGACTCCCCCAGCTCTGCACAACACTGTACAAGTAAAAAATAAAATAAGGAAGTCTTTTTTCTGTTGCTGGCAAGGCCATTTTATGGGGCGGCCAAGGGAACATGCCGGATTTTACACGGTCTTTGAGTACAGCCAGAGAGGGATATGAGGGGGTTCCTCTGGTTCAAAAATTAGCCACCAGGTTTCACCGCTCCGTTACAAGCCATACACAGGCTTCAGAGTACAGGCAGAGGTCTCTGAGGGCGGTCTCTCAGTCCAAAAATTAGCCAGCTACACAGCTCTGTTATACGTTACAAGTGACAGGTGGCAGCAGCAGTAGGAGGAGGCGGTGGGCACTGAGATGGAGCAAGGATGGCATTAGAGGTTGAGGCCATCACCCATATGGACAGTGTCGAAG